>NC_026007.2:69592811-69758404 GCF_000442705.2 Elaeis guineensis | reverse complement strand
AGCCCAAACCTGATAAAAGTCTAACTTAGCCTGACTCAGGTCAGCCCGCTGCAGAACTCGTCGTATCCCTTGTTGCATAACCTCTCTCTCCCCCCCCCCACAATTGGCATGTCCCTCCCCTCACTCCCCCCGATCCCCCTCCCCCTAACCTTTCTCTCCATCTTGTATCTCACCTCTCCCCCCTTATCCATCCCCCTTCCTCCACCCTCACTCTCCACCTCCCATCTCCTCTCTCCCTCCTTTTGCCTATCCTGCCACCAGCTCTTCCTCTCCGCATGCCCTATCCCTCCCCTTGCTCCCACCCATCCCCTTGCCTTACCCTTCCTCTTTGTCTCGCATCTCATCCTATCTCTCTCCCTCTCTTGCCCATCCCCCTTCCCCCACCCTTACTCTCCACCTCCCACATCCTCTCTTTCTCTCTTTTCCTCTTGCATGTCCCCCACCATCCCACCCCTTCCTCTTTGTGTGCCCTATCCCTCCCCTTGCTCCTGCTCATTCCCCTCTCCCTACCCTTACTCTCTATTTGGCATCTCTTTCTCTCACTCTCTCTGCCTGCCACCCGACCCCCCTCTCCACCTCCCATCTCTCTCTATCTCCCCCCCTCCTAATCCCCCCCCTGCCTCTTCCCAAGAGCCGCTGGCCAGTCTTGGGTGCCTCCATCACTATCATGCCGAGCTTAGGCTTGGGTCGAGCATGCTCAAGCTTGATTTTGGGTCAAGCCCATTTGGGCTTTTGGGTGGGCTCAATCTTGGGTTGGGCTTGAGGCTAACCTGCTAAAAAAATGC
Source organism: Elaeis guineensis (assembly GCF_000442705.2). NCBI lineage: Eukaryota > Viridiplantae > Streptophyta > Magnoliopsida > Arecales > Arecaceae > Elaeis > Elaeis guineensis. The sequence continues at coordinate 69,757,619 of NC_026007.2, read as the reverse complement.
TAGTATGTTGGGTCTGGTTTGCATGGAAACTTAAGTAGACCCAAATCAATTCTAGCCTAACAACGATCTTATAACGAAAATCCTAAGTTTTCGTAAAAGAGAACTTGAGTAAATGCAAAAAAACCAAATCTATACAACTATAATGGACATAGAACAAGAAAAAGGCTTCAACAAGTGTGTTATAAAGCTCATGTGTAGTCTATGATATATAAGCATGGGAGGAATCGGATAGAATGAAAGAGCACACATTCATATGACAAACTAGACACTCCGAAGTAGAGCTATTTCGTGCTTTAACCTAGAATGTTGGAATTATCTGTCCGGTTGGTTGGTGGGTCTCTCTCTCATTTAATAAATGTCTGGAACCTTGGGTTACTAATTGGTGGAATACCGGTCGCTGCTTGGAAAGCAGCTGCGGTGCCCTCGCTTCAGGCTCGGGGGTAACCTCGCGAGTTGGGTCCACAAACCAACTCGCTCGGTCTTTGGTGTCAGGTCTTCCTACTAATACCCGATTTCGGAAAATCGTATAATGATGTTCGAGATCACCGTCGTGTGGTGCTTTCTGAGTAGCTTACACGTCTGGGAACCAAGCTTCGGCATGTTCCTATGTTTGCTGACAGGCTCTTGTTCTGTGAACCCTCAAAGAGTCGAAAACCAACTCATAATTCAAGAGATTTTTGCCTAATCCAGTCCGACTAACGACCTTCAAACATGACTTTTGAAGCTTGCTTTGACAGGTCCGGACTCACCCGCGGTCACCGGGGAGACTAGAAGAGTCCGTTGACTCTTTCTAGAAGATTTAAATAAGTAGTCCGTCGACGCAAAGTAGTGTGTTTTAATGCATGGGGAAAGGGAAACGGGCATGGGGTCGAATAGGTCCAACAGAAGCATCCTCACAAGCAGCCAAAGATAGGCGAGGAAAAAATTCCTTCGGGAAAGATCAGCTCTAGATAAGGAACAGTCTATGCTGCTCACTCTCGGTTTGGTCCTACTTCTGATTTTTTTTGTTACGAAAAAGGGAGGGGGAAAGTCAGTGCCAAATGCTATTCCTGATGAATTCTTGGTTGAAGTCAGGAGTATGGTTGTTGAGCTCGCGGAGAGATATGTTCCGCCCTTAACTTCACTTTCTTTTGAATTCACACCCAATTTTTGTTTGAAAAACTTAGGTAGACGGCTTTCCAGCATCGGATAGGAAAGTAAGAGAAAAGCGCATTCACGGAAAACCTGAAAGACGGTAGCACCCTATTCCTGATGAATTCTTGGTTGAATTCAGGAGTATGGTTGTTGAGCTCGCGGAGAGATATGTTCCGCCCTTAACTTCACTTTCTTTTGAATTCACACCCAATTTTTGTTTGAAAAACTTAGGTAGACGGCTTTCCAGCATAGGATAGGAAAGTAAGAGAAAAGCGCATTCACGGAAAACCTGAAAGACGGTAGCACCCGTTCGCCACTTTGTTCTCAACTATTCCGATTCCAGCAAACAGAGGCGGAAAAGCCGTAGCGCGCACCCTAAGGTCATCGTGAGTGAGAGAGTTTATCGCTTCTTTCGACTGTACTTAGATGACTGGTGGTAGACTTGAATCGTAGGCTATGGCTTAGGTTTCCTTCGTCTTTTTTTTTCCTCCAAGTACAAGTACAGCTATGCTAGCGCGGACCTTTACCCACGTGCGTGCATACCTGCGAATAGTTTCTGTGATCACTTATGGCAACTCTAAAAACCTCCTGAATACCCATAAGAAAGAGAAAGAGAGGAAAGAAAGTCCTTGTTTTCACATTATTAAGGAAGAACTAAGTGAAAACTCTAAGTTTTAGGCTTAACTCGACCACGACCGTACAAGACGGCGGACATTGATACCTGAGGTCTGTTGGCGTGCCCTTGCCTACGGGCTGGGAGACAGAAATTACAGGGTCTACGTGGTTTAAGTTGTTAACTCTATAGAAATAAAAGAAGCTATAGAGCCATAACATTTGCCTTCATTTGCAGAGGGAACACCAACAGGACCATGACCATAAACACTCGGTGATTGGGAGGTAAACCAGCTTTCCTAAGCTTTTTTGAGAAACTCTATCTTCACTTCATTCAATTGATTAGTCTTCCCTTCTCCTAAGTACGAGTTGAGATCTCATGTGCTCTCTCTCTCTCTCCCCCCATCCACACACACATCGCTAATAGCCATTAGTTGACCATAAGCTATTGCAATGAATAAATGAAATAAAAAGAATTCCTATTTGAAGTTTCGAAACATTACCTCAATCTTTTTTGAACTTCTGATATTTGAGCTTGCAATAGCCTGGAGTGATTCATAAACTCCTGTGCTAAAAGTAAAGTCAAAATCTAACACATGAAAAAGTAAAAACAGCAAGTTAAGAGACCAAATCAACATCTATACTTATAATCATTCTGACATGTACCTCAACTGTTTGAGCACTGCAACAAAAAGAGGAGAATATCAGAAAAATTTAAGTTTTAGGTTATGAGTATATCAAACAACATTAAGAGTGAGCTCATACCTTGAACCCAAAAAATCTTGTATATTGACATCATGATCCAACTTCTTGAATGTCTTCTTTAGTGCCTGTTTCTCATAGAGAAAAACAACATCAATTTTACACATTAGAACAGTTTGGTTTTATTCATATTCTTTTTCCCTTACTTCCTGGATACACTTAACTTAGCATCATCAAAATGCACACATAAACCCCAAAAACATTACTCAGGCAAGGATTTAAACCAAGATTTGTTTTCTAAAATGAATTGGACATCTAAAGCGAAATGACTTACATTTCATGCAATGTGGTTGTCACACTTCCCTTCAACTGCCTTTCCACTATTGCCTTTCAATCACTGTTCAACAACCTGGTTATCTCTTCATCACAACTATTACACCTTGACCATTATTGCTGCCATGCCGTCACTCCCTAGGCATCCTCACTCATTGCTGCTGAACCCTACAAGCCCATATCACCCCCACCTATTCTTCACTCAAACTGGGCAACACTTGCCCCCACCACCACTAGGTGTTCTCCAAAAGGATAATGATATTGGTGAATGATTAAAAAAATGAAGATTTTGGGATGGTGGTGGAAAAGGTAATAAGACTAGACTATGGTCGGATAAAAGGAACAAGAATCTAGATATAGATTAACCACATTTGAGCTTTCCAGCCAACATGCCTCATGCTTAGACATAAAAAGCATATTTTCATCATGAATTCTGGTACAATAAATAGCTTATGATTCAGGGAGTTATATGTTGTAGCTTATTTTTTTTTTATCTATGTGAATAATGACATTTACGGAGTTTATATGGAATTCCTGATATTACTAGTGGCGTCAATGCTAAAAACTCTATATTCTCTATAAATATTTAGAACAAAAAAATCCAACAAATATGCAGATTGTGTATGTAAATCGAAGATGAGCAATCTTACTTCAAGGCTCTCCAGCTTCCTATTCATAAAGGAGAAAAAAGAGCACTAGTCAGTTAGTTATTAGGATTTATTCCAGATGCAAGCAAAAAGAACAAGAAAATCAAGAAAGAGTTCTCCCCCACCTCTTTGCCCTCTCCTGTGGAGTTAGTTGAGCAAATTTTGCAACCACATCCTCTAATTGCTGACAATAAAGTAAATAATGTTATAGTCAGAAAAAATATTAAAAACTTACAATATCATGTAAAAGAGTAAAAATATATATAATCACAAGAAGATATTAGAGAAAGATGTCACCGGCTGGTAATATTACCAACCCACTATAAGAGATATCCTTCAAACTATGTCCATGATCAAGATTGTATATTGGTCAAGAACTGAAGAAAAGGCTAATCATGGAAACGAGCTCGTGCCATTATGTTTGTTCAGCTAATTACACCATAATACAATTCAAATTTTGCACTGTTTTCTTTTGTTTTTATTCCTCCAAGAAGAAGAGTAGGGAGTTTATATTCTTCACCTTCCATGTAATTTTATTTCACAAACGTAGAGAAAACACCGTTTTGACTTTCAAAAAGTATGAATTTGCAAGCATGGGAGCCCAGCAGAATCAAATGATAACAATGTTCGAACACGACATAATAAAATTAAAAAAGGTGCGTTAAGAGATGGAAGACAGCAATAAACCTGCGTTCTCCGAGACAAATTGTGGGTTTTCCAGTGGGCGAGAACATGAGAAGTATAATGTCTATGTCACACAATATCGACAGCTCCTTAGCCTTCTTCAGTATCCCGGCTCTCCGTTTCGAGTACGTCACCTGCCGCCCGCTCGTATTTTCCAGTCTCTTAATCTTCAGCTTCACCCTTCCCATCTTCCAATCACCTCAATTATTTATCACCTTTTCTTTTTTATAGCATTCCCAAAACCAGAGATCAATAATTTGAGTACTCTGTTCTCCCGGGCCTCAAGAATCAATCTACAAGGACAAATCGAACCCCAAATTCCATATTAAAGGAAAAAAAAAATTATGGAACATCGGATTCAACAAATTTAACCAAGAGAAGAGAGAAATCACCGGAATCAAACGTAAGCGAGGAATAAGGATAACAAATTGGGAAAGAAGGGGGTATGGGAGAGGGAGGACGAGAGAGAGAGAGAGGGCGGGGGAGGAGTTAGATGGGAAGGACCGGCGGAGGAGCGAGAACGATGGGGGGAGCGAGAGAAGCGGGAGCGCTGCCCTCCGACCACAGAGGAAGGGCCCCGCTTACTTCTCCCACCCTCCCTCTCTTTGCTACACGCCAAGGCCGAAGCCACGCGCAAATTAAAAGAGAAGGGCCCACTTAAGACCGGCCCTTATTAGCTGCCACGCCCATAACTTGCGTGGGTTAATAAATGCGAAGATATTGTAATCCTCAATCATCGATTCGAGGACTCGCTTCTCAATTACGCTTGTGCTACTGCATTCTGAACAGAGGTTTGATAGACTACAGTTAATCCGAAAAATAGAAAGGCACAGAAAACTATAGTGAAACCATAGAAGTTGGTACTAATAGCACTGCTTTGTTTATTAGGTTTGTGCATCGCTGCGATACATGGGACAGGGCACTGGTTTGTTTCTGCAACTGAAACTAACCTGTGAAGACACATAATTAACAATAACAACTGCAACAATTCTTGGAACAGATATTGTTAGCAAGGTTCATGAGGTTTGTGTTTTTGGATAGAACGGCATTGGGATTACAAGTGGGTCGGAGGCATGATAAGAAGTTCGCTTTGCACCGAAATAACAATATTCATTGAAATCACTATCATGAAGCAGTACATTCATACACAAGGAATTGATTATTGAATCTAGAGAAGGTAACGATGAGTAGCTAAGAAGTATGTCTTTTGATCTTTACATATGACATGGTAGTAACTCATGGGTGATGCAAATGAAATAAACCAAATAATTCACTGCTGCACATGCAATCTGGAGAGGATATGTGTAGATGGATTGTTTTGGCTTCCTCTGCCGAATTTGCCCTTGTCTATTCTTGTGGCCCGATTGGATAACCTGTTGAAATTCAGACCATTCCATGCTTTTGTTCAGAAAGAGCTGTCCTAACAAAGCCATGTTTGGTCTTATTGTCTTCAAGTTCAATAGGTCCTACGGCCGACCTAAAACCACATCAAAGCCTCGGTCAGGAATTTTGGCACAATGAGACCAAACAATCATAAGTAACAATAAAGTAAACAAAAAATATTACCACAGCATTGTGCATATTGCCAGGAGATGCAGAAATGAACACATCGCTGCGCATGCTCACATAATAATCTACAGCAGCTAGAAGAGAAGCCTTCCCTTCAACCTTAGCTAGTTCCTCTTCAGAAGCAAGGCTCTTCTTGTCCTCCATCAATGGGAAAAGCTTGCGCAAGCTAGCAATTCTGGCTTCCCCACCATATACCTATAGTATATGACACATATTAGCATTTGAATATTCCATTTAGAAGGGAAAAAAAATCGTTATAACAAGGAGCCAGCATGTCATACCTTATGAGAAGCAAGGTAGAGACGAGTTTTGCTGTCAAAGCCTAAAGCTGCCAGCAGCAATCCAATTTCTTCAGGAGTCAGTGGACACCTACCCTGGCTTCGCAGCTCCTCATCAGTGAACTGGGAGTTCAAGACCCTCCCTTGCCAAATCACTTGCCGGTACTTTGCTAAAGCAAGCCTTTCAGCTTTACCACCACCAAAATCACAGGCTGAATGTGCAGCCATGTCCTGAACATTGTCAATATGTTAGAAATTTCACTACAAAACAAACTTTAGTCAGTAGTTGGACTTAATCATACATTGCCATAACCAGGACCAACAAGCCTTATTGGAACTATGTGGGATTTGTTTGCCTAAATATGTGTTAAAATTCCAATATTTCTTTTTGATGAATTTGAAAAGCTATAGCGACAGAATATGCATTAAGAATACCTCATCAAACTGCTCTCAAGAAAATAATACCTTATCAAATCGGAGGTGTAACACCACAAACTTTCCTGATGCCGCGTAGACATTTTCATCCACTACCTCTTGTATGTACTCACTAGAGTGAATGCTGACTGGATACCCCAGGCGTTTAACAAGGGCCTCCCCCAAACCATTGATATGAGGAACAAAAACCAATGCTTGAAAGTTGACCTTACAACGCAGACGTTGAATTTCCCCGGGCAAATTGTCAAAAGCAAGGCGGTGTGAAAAGGGGGCAATGGCAGCAATTCCATAACTGAAGAAATAGCAATGAGAATAAGCAGTCTGATATAAAACCATACCTATGCAAGAAACAAATAACCAGCTCACATGCAATATAACACAGACATCTCATATGACAAAAACCTGTGTTTCAGCTACAGCAAGTGAATCAATCAACTGCACCTTAATAGTAGTAAGAAGTAAAAGTTATTATGTCAACCATCTTTGCTTACAAAATTTTATTATAGTCCTGTAACATAATCAATTGATGCAATATAGATTATCCATTGAATCTAACAATTCTAGAAGTCCAGAACAGGCATATGAAATCCAAATGATTTGTATTCAACAAAGAATATTTGATGGGCACCTGTTATCCCATCAATCAAGATCACTTGCAGTAGAATTGGTAAGTATATTATCAATTCTATGTTTGGGTTTGTGTATTTTTTTTTTACCAGCCATGTATTAGAGACTGGAAAGTAAACGTGAGGGATGGCATCTAAAGACAGAAGAATATATTTATAAGGGAATTCATGGACATTTGGATTAGGGCATGGGACTAGGGTTAAGGCTTAAAGGAGTTTGTGTTATAGTAGTAGATATTAAGTCTTGAATGTTTAGACATAACATGAAAGCTGCCATCCATGAGGTCCTTGTTCTTAAGGGACTTCAAGCCACACAATACAGTGAGACAAATGGTACAGGTGATTAATGATCATAAGGCAAACATCAACGGTTGTCATTTTTGCTTCAAGGAACCTTCACAGGTGTTTGATCAGCAAGTGTTTGTTTAGGTATTGATTTAGAAGGTAACACATCAGTGCAGTGACTCCTACAATATTAGCTATTTATTTTATCACAACCATGCTGCAAACTTTAATTTTTTGTGGTGGGTTCCCTTCAAATTAAAACCTGAGGTGAATTTATTCCCTTTTATCTCATTAGATTGAATTTTGCCTCCTTCACACACTTTGAGAACTGCGCTAAATATGGTTGCTAATAGATCATGCAAAACAGAGCTCTGTTTGAAGGAAATCCACAGTTGGTGTCACATGTAGCAGATGTAATGGGACAGTAAGTCAAGAAAGCTATGAAAGTATCCACAAGGATAAGGCATCAATACCAGATGAAATAGAATGAGTACATGAAATTATAAAAGTATGAGTAAATTACATAGGTGATATAATGTCAAAATAAAAGAAATGCCAAGTGAATGGATCATGGTATTGTTATTAACTGAAGATTTATTGGCAGCCTATACTGCAAACTGATGTCATAAGGGCCAACAAAGCCCAGCGTAAATATACAATTCCACGTGTATGCTGCAAGTCCAATCTCACTTTGTTTGGACGAGCTTTAAGAATGCAAGGACAACTCCTTTGTGAATTTTGGTTTTAAGAATGGAAAGAAACTGCAGTCAAGTGAGCTCAATGATCAGTGTGCTAGGTGGCAAAAAGGGAACCTATGCCATGCGAGTATCAGATGAGAATATCGATCTAGAAGCTTTTAAAGGAGAAATTTAGAAAAGAATCCATGGCAGGGAGCAAATCAGTTAATCACCTTAAGTGAAGGAAACCAAAATTAATTGAAATGGTTTAGTCATGTGCAAAGGAGACTGGAAGATTAGCCAACAAGGGGGAGTTTGAATTTCTGCAAGTCAAATAGAATAGAAAAATCAATAGAAGGGAAGAAATTTGCCTAAGCAAACCTAGAAGAAAATTGCATGAAAAGATGTCACAAAGCTACTTTTAACTGAATAATTGACTTTTGATGCCCATGAGAGGCAAAGCAGAATTATCCAGAACGTTCTCAACACACAAAGAAGTCATGTTAGTAATGGGTGTCAATGGAGGATAAAAACTATAACAGCATCAGCATGAGCTTCTGATAACAAAAATGAAGAAAAGAAAACCATATTAGGTAGTGCTAGAAAACCAAGCAGGTGTTTTCTGAAGGTCGAGCTTTAAACGTCACTGCATAAAATTCACTAACTTGGATAGATAAGGACTCAATCTTCTTGTTGATGAATAAAAATGTTGTAATCCACAACACAGATATGACAAAGCTGCTAACTTCCAAAATCAGAGGGCCCAAATAAATCATAATAGTAATTGTTGTCGTTTCCATCCCCAACCAAACAGTAACAAACATGGCATCCTACAACATCTGGCAACAGAGAGTTTTTTTCGATGGCAATGGAGAGTTAACATCAAGAATGATCAAAACTATAACAAAATGTAATGAGACAAACATAAATTTTTTGATGACTATAGAAGTTTTATCAGTAACTTATTTGTCAGCAACCAATATTAATCTTCTTTACGAACCTCTGCAGAACAGGAAGAACATTCTCTAGATACCAATTAGCTGAAGCATGTACAGGTGCAGTTTTAACTCTAGTAGCTCGAATAGCCACGGCATAATACTCTCTTGTGCTCCATGAAATTCTTGAGGCAATTCTCTAACTACTGATATCTCATCTTTCAAGACACTAATGAAATGATCCACATCATAAATTTCCTCAAATGAGCTGCAAAAGGAAATGCAAATCAATTTAAAGGCACTTCATCCAGATGCCATTCTTTGCAACCGAAATAATATCAGGAAAAAGTGTTATTTAAGAGGTACCTTGAATCTTTCCAAACAGGATTCACTTCAAGGTGAGGTATCACAAGGGTTGCATTTAGAATTTTAGCAACAGCAACTGCATCACAAATCTATAAGACAAAAATTTTCCAAGAGTAAATCACGGCTTACTTTCCCAGAAAAACAGCAGCTCTATGGCTACTATTATACAAAAAACCTATGTTCATATAGCAAATGTCTGCTTAGATAACTCAGATGACGTAAATAGCCTACCCCCATTCTCTGTTGGTTCAACCCGCCATCAAGGAATACTTGAATATATCCTGTTGACCTAGTAGGCAGGGATACTGCAAAATAAAATAAAATGTCAGAAGAAAGATAAGAACTTCATGAAGATCAAATGCATCTTGTTTTACAAGCAAAAAGTACCCAAAACTACCTCTTTTCTAACTTATGACTTAAGGTATGCAAGTAATTGAGCTCTTGCTTTTATCAAGCACTTACCAGGGCTATTTGCAGATTCAATACATGGTCTCCATCCTTGGTGTGCCAGGGGGGCCCAGAGCTCAGACTTCTGCTCATCCAACTAAAGAAAAGGGGATAAAATCAGATCCACAAGTGCACAGTGATGTATAAGCTCAATGAAAAAATTTTAATGCTAATTCAACAGCTTCTACTCACTATTTGGCGTTGTAAAGCACCCTTTAGAAGAGACATATGCCTAGGTTTAGGAGCATTCCACTCCTGCAAGGAAGAATTCCATCATAATATTAGGATCCTATGTAGAAGCACATAAATACTCTTGGGCAAGCAAAAAACCGTGCAGATTACAAATGCAAACAAAAGCTATATGCATCAAAATTGTTTGCAGTTCACTGCTTACTAAGCAACCTACCAAAATCTTGGAGAAAAAGAGTTAAATAACTCAAACCACTGAAACAAGAGAATTGAGCATTTAGTAAGTATATGGTCCTGCAATCTTCAAAAATTAAAAAACAAACTACATATATACATTTAAGTGTGCCTAGTATTAGGGATGTGATCCAGCAATCTTCAAAAAAAAAAAAAAAAAAAAAGATCCAGCAATCTTCAAAAATTACAGAACAACGACACATTTAAGCCAACAAAGCATACATGAGAACCCCAGAAATTCATTTTTTTTCCCATTTTTATATGCTTTCGGAACTGTTACAAATTAAACAACAAACTGAAAGCACAACATAATATAGGGTTGGGATCACATTGTCAACTAGCTTTACATTTCATGAAGCTGGGTCTGGTCCAAAACTACATCTAGACCAGGAGATGAACTAACGGCAATCTTCCTACAAAGTCAACACCTAACAGCATGGACATAAAGCCAGTTTACCTAACATGTTTAAATGAAACAAAAAAGGACCTATCAAACCTTAGTTTAAAAATAAGCGTGAGATACAGAGCCAACTTTCGATAACTGAACTCTAAACAGGTTTGTAATTTGCCCCTCAATAGCACTGACAACCAAACCTCTACAAAAATAACTAGTTCACAATTGTGGTACATTACCTGAGAACTTCAATCCTTTACAAAATAACCCATTCCATTAATTTCACCCACAACCAAATCGAATCCTTCTCAAAGATAGTACATTTATTGCAAGCCACTAGATCAAATAGATTACATGGAGCCCCAAGAAATTCTTATCCTCAGATCATCCAGCTCTCTGAATCTGCTTGCTAACCACTAATTAACAATCAACTAGGCCCAGATACTAATAAACAAAATTTTAGTGTGCATAAAAGGTAATTGATGGTTATAAGACCTAATAGGAAATCACCACCTTCAAGCTTTGGCCCTGCTATTCTTGAGCATTCAAGCTAACTGACGGTTACATGGTCCAATACGAAGTAACCATCTTTAACTTTATTATTCTTCCCTACTGACTAAAATACTCTTCAGCACACTAGACTTGCAAAAGTGACGCTTTACTAGCACGCCACAAAACCTACTAACACTTCCCAAACTCAAAGCCGAGGACAACATTACAATTATTAGCATATAAAACATTATCAATACATCCAACTGTTGATACAGGGAATAAATTCATCACCTTTATGATAATAGAATCACCGACAACCCCAAAAACGAAGAAATCACATCAGAATTCAGATAAAAAACACCACCATCCACTAAATTTCTGAATCAATTCGATCACAAGGATTCCAGAAAGGAACAAAGAGGATGATAGAGGGAAGAACTCACCGAGAACATGGAAGGAGAGGCGTGGCCGAGAGGGGAGAAGAGGGAAGGGCAGAACACCGGGAGGAGGAGCACCAGAAGGGCGGCGAACGCCCCACCCCTCTGTGACTGATACTGGTACCACAACCGTAGCATCCCCGCCCTCCGCCGCCGCCGCCGCCGCCGCCGGCCCCAAATTCGTTCCGATCCGAGGGAATACGCGCTCGACCGCCCGCTCCAAACCCTAATCCTGGAGCCGAGATGAGTACGTTGAGAGGGAAAGCTCATGGAGGCGCGATGCCATTGCCCCAGGCTCTAATACTCCGTGTTTCCTTCCTCGGATCCCGCGCACTGATGGCCGAGCAACGGAAACCGTGAAATTGCGTAGGTGTCGCTTTCGGCGGGCCCTTTCCGCCCCGTCTTGTAATTCTCAGTGTATGACTTGTTTGATGACGATTTGTGGAGAAGGGTGTTTGCTGATTTGCTATGAGCAGCCGACGGGAGGATGCCCGCGATCCTCGGTGCCAGCACCGACACTAGCCGTTAGTCACTCTTCTCACTGGAGCCATTATTTGGGTCCATCCGGAATGATGGGTGGTGGTGTTTCCCAGAAGAAAATTTCATGAGCTAAATCCTGACAAAAAAAGAAAGATATCTTCCCGTTAGCATGGCCCTGGAACGCAGCCCCCGATCAAGGATTTTACTATTGTTTGAGAGATCTAAGTAGTTGGGAGGATAGCCAAAAGTTAAGGTCACATTTGTGGGGTATGGTAATGATTGTGATATTCAATGTACAAACCTTGTACAACTGGAAGATTCCAAACATCGGCAGCCTAATTGCATCACTTTACTGCAAACCACCAAACGTACTCTCGGCTGGACCATAGAAAGTGGGCCCAAGCCAAGATAAGGCTAGCTGAGTTGGATATGATCTTCTAAATCACAGCTATCACAATCAATGCTCAACAAACCCAGTTACAATGAACAAAAAAGGTAAGTTTAAAATCTTTTTTAGCCTCTTGAGTATCGACCGGACTTGGGTCATTGGGCAGAGACCCAAGACAAATGAATAATGACTGAATAGTTTCTTATGGATCCAGAGCCCATACTAGAAGCTAGTTGGAGTTGAGATCTCAATATTGCTTGCAATATACGGATAGATCTGTTAATGATGTTGCAGTCAATTTTCATCATCTATCATCGATAACGAGCATCTACAAAATAGCATCCAATAAATCGGATTGGTATCCAATGGATCTTCGATATTTAAGTCAGAGAGGGAAGTTGGTAACAGTAGTATTTTGGAATTCATAGTAGTGAGCTATAATCTGAAGTGATCCCTGCTGTTCACTAACCTCTCTTTTTATAGATGAAATTATTGTAACCGTCGGATGTGGTCCCGTATTTTATGATGCTAAATTATCGGATCATAATCATGTAGTGGGTCATTAGTTCCACTAATTGTGCGTGATATGCGGCGGATAACCGTTCGTGACGATTATAACGGTTGAGCGGATCAATCGATCATACATCGATAGTAGATGTGGCAGTCGGCTGATAGTTCTGTTGCACCGACAGCTCAAGTTGTTCGATATTTATCAGCATCAGCCAATCACTAATCGGTAACTGACCATAAGTCGGTGAAGCTTGTTCAATTGGTTGGCGAAGGTCAGTACTATCTGTTCAGCCGATGTCTAGTCAGATTCGTATGTTCAATCGGTCGGCTATTGTCAAGTTGAAATGAGAGTTGATTAGTTTGAGTCGGAGTTTCGTCGGTTGTTGTAAAGTTGGAGTCGTTTGTTGTAGAGTCAGTCGTCCGCCGTAGAGTCGGAGTTGAAGATGATTGATTTGAGTCAGGTTCGATTGACTTACCCAAACAAATGGTATCTTGTTCACTTGAACTTCTAGTTCGCAATTTAGACCCCATTATGTTGTGCCTAGCTTCATTGGTTGCAGTTGTTCGTCAGAGTTGCATGGGATTAGGATGTAATCAAGTTCATATACATATTGATCAAGTGCAGTTTGAACTTCATGTTATGGTGCGATTAGAGCTGATTATAGGTCGGATTTTGAGCCCAAACCATGTTCATTTTTAGTTTCCCTTTGGGCCGGATCTGTTTAAACTTTGATATTTTACTTTATTCAAACTTGGCCCCTAGTCAGCTCAAAGTGCAATTTAGTGGTTCTTGTTTAGATCATGTATGGCTAGTCCAAAGAAAATGATGATGATAGTTTGTAGTTTTAGCTGAAGATAGTAGAGATGATAGTGTCACATGCTTATCTGACTTGGTTTCATGTAGTCCAAATGAGATAAGAAGCAGGCACAATTTTTGAATCCATTAGAAAAAGCATGCCTTTCTAACTCGGATAAATAATCTTAGCGAGTTGTGGAAGATTTGAAGTCTTGGCTCAATATAGTTTCTCTACACATGCTCCCTAACATCTATGCTAAATAAATTTTCCGCACAAACAGAAGATTTTAGGGAAGTAGCACTCTAGAATTCATTGGCTAAAAGGATAGAGAAATCGGTCCTAAAGAGATAACTTTCCTGCTCACTTGCTATACCTCTCTAATCTTGGATAAATGATCTTGGCAAGTTGCAGAAGGCTTGAGGTATTGGCTCAATATAGTTTCTCCCTACATTCTATGCCAGATAACCTTTCTGTACAAATAAAAGATTTTACGGAAGTAGCACGCTAGAATGCATTGACTGGTAGGAGAGAGATACTTTGTTCATTGGCCATTACCAGAAAAATAGAATCTCAATGACGTCTTGAAATGACCCTACACTTACAGTGACACTCTGGGCTCTTCCTTTGCCACTTGCATGGATTTAATTGAGATTTCATCCGTCGCACCTTTGTAACACATCTTGCAACCCCACAGCATTGAAGAAAAAATAATAAAAAATAATTTTTTTATACATCGAATGATTTAAATTAACCAAAAATATGCACATCCATAAAATCAAAAAATAAAATTTTAAAATTGAATAAATGATCAACTAAAAAAATCTATAAAATAGATCTTATATAATTTGCGACATAAGAAGTTCCTCAGAAAATAACTACTTCCAAGTGCCTAATGAGAAAGTATCGGGTTCAGATGAATTTTCAATTTTTTTTCAAATCCTTCTTAACGATCTCCATGGAATTCTTCGAGGATGAGTGAAATTTGAATGCCAAAACAACTCCTCCATTGCATTAATAATTAATAATAATAATAATAAAAAACCGCTAAACACCCTCAGGCCAAATAAAATTTGCGCAACTGTTGGAGAGTAGGTTGTATTTTTCTAATTAGCTACTCTAATTAGAGATGATAAAGATGATTATGGGCTATGATGTTTTCTTGTAAAAGAAAAGATTATTATATATAATGGAGACTACTCCACCCCATACATCATGAAAAAATAAAAAAATCCTATTCCACTTTCTTCCGTATATCTTTTTTCTTTTTCTAACTTTTCGACATGGTATTAGAGCCACAACCATTCTCTTCCCCTCCCATTCCTAATCCTCCATTTTCTTCTCCTCCCATTCCTAATCTTCCCGATCTCCCACCCGCGACCACCAAGCCTTCTCTTCTTCCGACGCCACCCGATCCCATGCCACCATTACATGACCATCGCCACACCCGATCCCGTGCCATACGACCACCATCGCACCCGATATGCATCGATCCGTGCTGCTGTCCACCGTCTGTACCCCTCCCCTCCCCGGCTCCGATGCCTCCCACACCCTTTATGGCCCCTGCAACCTCCACCGTCATCCCCACTGTCCACACCCCTCCCCTCCTCTGCCCTGCATGTCGTTGCCGTCTGCACCGTCCGCACCTCTCCTCTCCTCTATCCCGACTCCGGTGTCCCCCACACCATGCTGCTATCCACACCGTGCCGCTGTCTGTTGCCCGCACCCCTCCCCTCTCCGACTCCGACGTCCCCCACACTGTCCGCTGCCATCCTCTCCACCCCGAGCCATTGCCACCACCACCGCCGCTGCTGCCACTGCCTCATGCCCTTACCGATGGTCTTCACCCGTGAACCACAGGATCAAGAAAGGAAGAAAACAGTCCTTCCTTCTTTCTTAATATTTCCTTCCTTTTTTTCTTAATATTTAGTTGATTTTTTTTCAAAAAAAAAAAGGATAGAAATCATCCAATGATTTTTTTTTCTTTTAAGCTCATTTGAAGATGTCATGCGGTTTCACTAAGGAAGAGTTGGAGAAGGCAATAAGCGAGGTGGTGACTCGTGCCCTTACCTCTCGATCTGAGATGGATAATCCTTCTCTTCAGATCAGTTTTGTTCGACTGGATGGATCCCTCACTTATCTTTTATGGGCCAGAAATATGCGGCTGTTCATCAAAGCCCGCGATTTGGAGGGTTTTCTCATCGGGGCTAAACCATAGCCACCAACGGGAGACACTGCTTTTGTGTAATTGGAGTCGGAGAACTCTTGTGATGGCCTGGCTAATCAACTCCATGGTGCTCTCAATTGCTCAAGGTATGTTGTTCTTTGAAATCGCTCAAGAAATTTGGGAGGTTGCTGCCTGAACTTATTTTCAGCAGGATAACCAACCCAAACTTTGAGCACAAACGTAAGATGCGTGCACTCAGACAGGATGAATTTTCTATCACCGCTTATATGGCAGAACTTCAACGTTTATGGTCAGAGCTAGATTTTTATCGCCCCTTCAAGGCCAATTGTGCTAATGATGCTGCTGAGTTCAAAAAATTTATAGATGAGGAGCGAATTTTTGATTTTTTATCGGTCTCAATGAAGAATTCGACCCAATTAGAGTTCAAATTTTGGGTTAAAGTTCTGATCTGCCTTCTTTCAATTAGGTCTTCTCACTAATTCTAAATGAGAACTCATCGACGTATGATGATTGCCTCCTCTGCTGATACAGTTCATTTTGCGATGGTCGTTCAGTCACAATCATAGCTGCGCGGTAGAGATGATCAAGATATGCGAATATGCTCCTATTGCAATAAATCGGGGCACATCCGTGATATATGCTGGCAGTTACATGGTCGTCCTTCATCTAGCCAAGGTCGTGGTAGAGGAGGTCGGTGTGGTGGTGGGTGCTCTGGAGGAGCAATTGGCCGTGTTTAGGCCAATTTTTCTGAGGTCCACGATGCTACTTCATCTGTTTCAGCTCCTCTGTCTATCACGGTTTCATCTGTTTCTACTACTCCATCTACTGATGCTGGAGGTTCTTTGTCTATGGAGGAACTGCAGACCCTACGTCACATCTGGCCAGGCTGAATACTTATTCTAGTAATACCTCTTCAACTGCTACGGATTTGCTTAGTGATTCTTTCAATCTTTCTTCTATTTTTTATTCTTGTTTTGCATAAACTAGTTCTTATACTTCTGATAGTGGTAATGCACTTACTGCCTTAGATACTTCTTAATATTGGATCCTAGACTCAAGAGCTACTAGTCACATGACAGGACAATACAAGTCATTCATGTCATATTTACCTTGCTCTGGTCGGGATAAAGTATGTATAGCTGATGGATCCTTCTCCACCGTGTCAGAAAAAGGTTCTGTCAACTGTACGCCGATTATGACATTGTCCACAGTTTTATATGTTCCTAGTTTTTCTATTAATCTCCTCTCTATAAGCTCCATTACAGTTGCTTTAAATTGCAAAATAATATTTTTTTCCACCTATTGTGTTCTCTAGGAGCTGACAACGGGGGAGACGATTGGGTATGGTAGAATACATGATGGGCTTTATTATCTGACTGAAAGAGAATATAAAGATAATCTGAAGACTGACTTGGTTGTATCTTCTTCCGAGAATGCTGTGCATGAACTCCAGTTACAACATCGTAGGCTTGGTCATATTTCTTTCTCTGTGTTAGCAAGACTCTTTCTTAGATTACATGATATCTGTGACAAGTATAAATTGGTTTGTGATGCATGTGAGTTTGCTAAACACACACGAACTATTTATCCTATTTCTGACACTCAAAGTATTAAGATCTTTGATGTTATTCACTCTGATGTGTGGGGCCTGTGTAGTACTGTTTTTCTTTCTGAACATCGATACTTTGTTATATTTATTGACTGTCATAGTAGAGTGACCTGGGTTTATCTACTAAAGACAAAGCATGAGGTTCTCAGATGCTTCAAGGAGTTCTACAAATTTGTAAATACTCAGTTTAATACCACAATCAAAACTTTGAGATCTGATAATGGCACTGAGTATATGAATAGGGAGTTCCGTGAGTATTTAGCTGCTCATGAGATTGTCCATCAAACTACATATGTCGATACGTCTGCTCAGAATTATATTGCTGAACGTAAAAATCGATACTTATTGGAAGTAGCTCAGTATTTGTCCTCCACTATGAGGGTTCCTAAATTCCTTTAGGGTGAGGTGGTTTTTACTGCAACCTATCTTATTAATCGGATGCCTCTTCAAGCTTTAGACTATCGCATGCCACTTGAGTGCTTACAAGGAGTATCTTCTTTTGTTATACCTCCTCGAGTATTTGGGTGTATGTACTTTGTCTGAGATCATCGATCTATGATTGGTAAACTTGGTTCTTGAACTCTCAAGTGTATTTTTGTTGGCTATTCTACCACTCAGAAGGGATACAAATGTTATTACCCTTTCAAGCGGCGTATGTTGGTCAGTATGGATGTGATATTTCGAGAGTCTGAGGCATTCTTTAGTAGTGATCCCGTAGATGTGCTCACCAATCAACCTACTATTGTATCTGACTTTCTCTTCTCTCCCGATGTTTCGTCTGATGTCACCGATCGTGAGGGAGAGTCTGAGGAGCAGAAGTCTGGAGAGCAGGAGCAATCAGATAGTAATTCTGTAGATAGTAATTCTGATCGACAGGAGGAGCAGCGTTCTTCTCCATATATTACAGAGCATGTTATAGAGCCTGGTATACATTCTCCTACTAGCCAACAGTCTCCTTCAGAGTTGGCTCCAGTATCTTCCTCCCCCAATAATAATGACGGTAACATTCCTTTAACTGATTTATATCTTCCTATTGCTCATACAAAAGCTTCTTGTCCACATATTATTCCTCCTCATTACCGTCATGATATTGCTGATTTTATTTCCTATGAGTCTCTTTCACCTTCATATAGATCTTTTATTGCATCTCTAGCTTCTATATCTGTTCCCTCGTACTGGAAGGATGCTATGGTAGATCCAAAATGAAAGGAGGCAATGCTTGAAGAGATGAAGGCCTTGGCCAAGAATAATACATGAGAACTTGTTCCATTATTTGCTGGAAAATAAGCTATTGGCTGCAAATGAATTTTTACAGTGAAACAAAATTTAGAGGGGACTGTTGATTGCTATAAAGCGTGATTGGTAGCAAAAGGTTATACTCAGATATACAGAATAGACTATGATGAAATCTTTGCTCCAGTTGCGAAGATCAACTCTGTGAGGACCCTTATTTCTTGTGCTGCTAATCTTGACTGGAGTCTTTTTCAATTAGATGTTAAGAACATTTTTTTACATAGGGATCTTCAGGAAGAGGTGTACATGAAAATTCCTCCAGATTTTTCTAGTGCTGCAACTGCTGAAAATATGTGTCAGCTGCGTCGCTCACTTTATGGCTTGAAACAATCACCTCAGGCTTGGTTTGATCGGTTCCAATGAGCAGTACTAGAAATGGGTTATCAGCAAAGTAATACCGATCATACTATATTTTTTCAACATAACAGTGGGAAGGTTGCAGTTTTAATAGTGTATGTTGATGATATAATTCTGACGAGTGATGATCTTCCAGAGATTGATCATCTAAAGACTCGTTTAGTTCAGTCATTTGAAGTTAAGGATTTTGGTTCTTTGAGATACTTCTTTGGGATTAAAGTTGCTAGATCATCTCATGGCATTTTTCTTTCTCAACGAAAGTATGTACTTGACTTACTGACAGAAATAGACATGTTGGGTTGTAGACCTGCAGCTACTCCCATCGAGCAAAACCATCATCTCATGACAGATGGTGGCACTCCAGTTGATCGAAAAAGATATCAGCACCTAGTGGGATGACTGATTTATCTTTCTCATACTCCTTCTGACATCATTTTTGCTGTTAGTATCGTGAGTCAGTATATGTACGATCCTCGTGAGAGACATCAGGAAGCTGTCTATCGGATGTGCGTTATCTTAAAGGGCATCCTGAAAGTGATCTTTTGTTTTCTCATCATGGACACCTTAAGATCGAGGGGTATACTGATGCTGACAGGGCTGGAGTTCTGGATGATAGAAAGTCCACCAATAATTATTGTACTTTTTTGGATAGTAATCTAATGACATGACGCAACAAGAAGCAAGATGTGATTGCTTGTTCCAGTGCAGAGGTTGAATATCGGGCCTTAGCTCAAGGGGTCTGTGAAGTTATATTGTTAAAATAACTTTTGACTGAGTTGCATCTTTTTTGGTCTTCTCCTATGTCTCTTTTCTGTGACAATAAAACAGCCATTAATATTGCTAATAATTCTGTTCCGCATGATCGAACAAAATATATTGAGGTTGATTAATATTTTATTAAAGAAAAGCTAGATTAGCATGTTATCTGCCTTTCTTTTATCAAATCCTCTGAACAGCTAGCTGATATTTATATGAAAGGACTTAGCATTTCAGTTTTTACATTTATCTGTGACAAGATGGGACTCCATAATATTTTCGTCTCATCTTAAAGGGAAGTGTTGGAAAGTAGATTATATTTTTCTAATTAGCTATTCTAATTAGGGACGATAAAAATAATTATAGACTATAATATATTTTTTATAAAAAAAATATTATATATAATAAAATCTACTCCACCCCATATACCCTGAAAAAATAAAAAAATCCTATCCCACTTCCTCCCGTGTACCTATCTTCTTTATCCAACTTTTTCAACAGCAACCAAATAAGGCTTGGAGGGCCAAATGAACAAATATTTTGATTCACTGGATCCATCCATTCAACGGACAGGATTGTTGGGTCAAATGCTGAGTCCGCAACGGCAACTGGGTTGCCGCCACCGACAGACGAGATGGCTCTTCGTCTACAGCTCCCTCCTCTGCCTCTTCCCTCTGAACAACCTGAAAACCCTAACCCTAGGACCGATTTCACTCCTCTCCAGCCGCTCTCCCCTGCCGTCTCCTCCTCCGCCGGCCGCGGCGGTGGCGGCGACGCCGGCCTCCTCTTCTGCGAGAAACTCCTTTAGCTCGAGCACGAGCTGGGCGTCGACTCCTCGAAGGTCCTCCCCCTCAACTCCGCCCTCCACGCTGCGCCTCTCTCCTCGCTCCTCTCGGTCGTTGACTTCCTCACCTCCTTCGGCCTCCACCCTGCCGACTCCAGCCGCATCTTCTCCATGTACCCCCATCTCCTCACCTCCGACCCCGCCACCGAACTCTGCCCCGTTGCTGACGTCCCCAGGCCATCGTCTGCTGGCCCCCCTCCTCTTATCCAGCGTCCCCGGCCTGCTTGAGCCCACCCTCTACTTCCTCCAGCGGCTCGGCTTCGTCGGGCAACACAAGATCACCTGCCACACCACCGTGCTCCTGGTGTCTAGCGTCGAGGGCACCCTCATTTGCAGGCTGGACTACCTCCAAGGCTGGTGTTTCTTCTACAGAGAGACTAAAAAGATGGTCTTGAGGTCGCCGGGGCTGTTGACGATCAGCATCGTGAACAATTTCTCCCAAAAGGTGGAACTGTTGGTGGGAGAGATGGGGAAGGAGCTATCAGAGCTAAAGGAATTCTCGCAGTACTTTTCATTTAGCCTGGAGGGGTAGATTAAGCCCCGCCATCAGATGTTGGTGGAGAACGGGTTCTCGATGTCAGAGATGCTGAAGGTCAGTGTTGGAGAGTTCAGGCAACGGTTGGTGAATTTGTGGGTGAGGCCTATCGGCGAGAAGTTGCAGCTTATAATGATGTGAGTTTATTTGATTTTAAAGGATATAATGTATGAGAATGTTACATATGTATCTATATCTCATTGAATTTTCCAGTGTCCTTATTGTAATTAATAATAATTTTTTTCCTTGCAATAATACTATGTTGTTAGAGAAATAAGAGCATGTGTCAAGAATGTATTATTAAATGCATATAATGCTGCTCTTCAGGGATCCCTCAAAGTTCATCCTCCTGGCAGTTTAATGTATACATATTTTTGAAATTTACCAATTTGAAGAGGAATAGGAAGAGAGCAAGAAAAATACCAATTTGAAGAGGAATAGGAAGAGAGCAAGGAAAAAGAGAGAAGGAAGACCCATTAGTAGATATAGGGGTCAGATTTTACATTGTTTAAAGGTTATGAGAATTCCTCGACTGGGTTGACACTCTCTGGCAGTAGTTTGTTTCCCAACAATGGTAAGAATGACTCTATTTCCTCCCACGTAACAGGTGAATACCATGGATTGGGAGAATGATTTCGATGGTTCAAGTAAAAGTCTGATCTTTAAGCTTTATATGGAAGATACTACTTATCTTCTTTTGTTTATGGATTGGTTTGGTAGGCCTTTACCTCACTTTGTCTTTGGTGATTTTAAGTGCATTGAGAATTTCTGTTCAAAGGCTTGTCCAATGGTTTAGGCAGTTGGATGGATATATAGCACATTCTTGCTAGGCTCTATTCAGTTTAGCTTCATTATGTCCTGTCTTGTGATGATTCACATCATTTGCTTGAACAGCTTAAGTGGATCTTAATAACAGAACTATGTTTCTCCAAGGAAATTATAGGTATTTTGTTAGATGTTTGGTGATGAATGATGATTGTATCCATGTGGTAAGGTTGTTTATACTTGGACCCTTAAGGGTCTTGCTGGGTAAAAAAGGGCGTCACTGAAAATTTGAAAATGGGTTAAAACACATCGCCCTAGCCATCATGAAACTCTTAATTTGATCGACCGGCTAATTCACAAATAAAATCCACTAAAATTTCATCAATTGTGAATAGGAAGGGAGGATGTGATTTTCTTACAGATCCTGTGCCCATAATTGAAATTCTATAACCTAATTTATTGTCCCTAAACTTCACTTTTTCCATGATGGACCACGAAAATTCCTAACTTACATTGTCATAGGTTTTCCGAAGGTAACCTTGCAAAAAATGCTTGCCTTACCCTCATTTGCCTATTGCATCTGCACCAACATGCTTGTAGTTGTCTAAATGTTAAAAGTGGATCGCAAGTAGAATAGGTCCAGCAAGAGGACAGTCTAATAGTGAAAGATTATCTATGCAACTTATGACCAAATCCTCTGAATAATCAGGTTGAATTTTTTTAATAATATATGATTGGAGTATGTAAACATATAATGGTAGCAGGGTTAATGCCATAGACCTATCTTATATTTTCTCTGCAATGGCTATTCATTATATTAATCCTTATTTTTGTTTGAATTAAGAAGAGCAACTCTTTGTTGCCATTCATTTGATCCCTGATGTGATACTTACAGCAATGATCTTGCGTTAGATAATACATGCATGTTCAGTCAGCTTTAGATACCATATTGTCACTTTTCTTTTTTTTTTTTTTTAATGTGTGTGCATGTGCTAGCATGGTGCTTAGAGACTTTTGTAGTACCGCTTTATTGCACCATGGGCTTAAATGCTCTTCAGTTCTTCAACTTTCTTTCCTTGGAGGATGAGAAATTTTATGATCATGCTTTTGAAACTGAGAGAGTTTCTTTTGTTAATGTCACTGGAAGTTCTCATCATATCACTCCTAACTCCTAAGGATATGCCATTGCATCTGGCAGAAGAATCAAAAAAAAAGATCGATTTGGGAGCTTCCTCTCAATTTTGAATACAACTCTCTTCCTGAACATCATATCAAATTCATCACTTTTATCTTCTATTCATCTAGTTCTTGCTCTGCAAGTTTTTCTTTGTTTTTATGGAACTTAAACAGCAACTGTTAATATAGAGGTGAAGATACCATAGGGGCTGGAAAGTCTCAATTTTTTGCAGTAACTTTCCCTTCAGTCAAGACCAGGCACAATCTCTAAATCCATAGGTCATGCAAAATAGTGCAATCTCTTAAACTGACTAGCTTTTGAAGTTCCTCCAGGGCTTCCTTCATTCCAGCTTTTCTGTGTTGCTGCATGCAGAGCAATCTGCTTCACCAGGATAGATTTGTAATCTGTCACTATAAGTAGGTAGGCCAACTTTAACAGTCAACAAACTTGTTTCCATTTATGGGCCACATATATTCATGTTATTGCCCTTTGAGGGCCACTTCCAATTGGTTCATTGCCTCATTTCTGGTTTGCAGATATTTCAGATACGATGGCGTCACAGCCTTCACTGGTGAGCTCTAGCTGTGATTTGTGCTCAAGACACTATATGTAGTACCAAAATCTTGTACCTTCAGTGCTACACCATGGGGAAAAAAGAGAACTCTTTGGGATTTTGCTCCTGCACCTGTGTCCAAAAGCACTTCCTTCATGGAAATTTGTTTGAGAACCTTGATTCTCCATTCCAGCAGACATGCCTGACTCAGGTAACTAATGTCTGGAGTGGCACCCTTATCTGTGTATGCATTTGAATTTCTATGTACTTTACATTACCTCTCATCTATAACATGTCGACGTTAAGCTTCATTGTGTCTGCAACCCATACATCACAGTGGTGGGTATTCATTTGTGTTTCCTACCTCCATATGAACTACAGTCCCCAACAATGAGCAGAGTCCAGTAATAAGAGCTTTTTCCTCATATTAGAAGCAGCAATTTTGGAGTACCTTTTTAGACTACAGATACTGCATGTACTCTTAGGTCTTTTGAATCACCTAACCATTCCTTCAAAACTAGATATGGCTGATAATTTGAGATTTATCTGATTATCTGCATTGAGGCTTTGTTATAGAAAAGAATGGTATTGGATTATGATGATTATTAGAGGATGCTGAAGGCTAGAATATGTGGCCCCATGTGATGCTCAAGCTCAATATCTCATCAACAGACACAGCCTCAAATGTCCTAATTGATGATATGAACCCTCTATGGTCTTCAGTTTGATCTCATTGTTTTCTATGCCCCATGATTGTTCTTGTTCACATCCAAATTATTCAGTGTCTGCACTCTTCCAGTCAATGGTTGATATCAATTGAATTCATGGATTGATGCAGGAGCATGCTGCAGATAGCAGTGAATTAATACTTCAGACTGAAAACATCCTTTGTTTATGCTTACATCCTTTTGTTAGGCTTCACAAGGACAAAACCATGGAAGTACCTTATTGGGCATAATCACTTGTCAGAATTCCTATTTCCTGTGAAGGATTCATTTGTTTTGTTCCCTACCTATTTTCTGGGCAAATATTTGGAGGGAGGAAGAATCCGCAGCTGAGGACAATCTGTTTCCGGGGTGCTGTCTTGCAAAGAGAGCCAAAAGCAAACAGTTAACAGGTTAGCTCACCCTTAACTCTATTTCTCCATAGCATTGTAGATGCGTTGTAGGTACACTCCTAAATTATGATTGACACATCTCAGGTTCATATAGCAAACTTGACAATGATAGCTATTAGCTACTGTCAATTATTTTTCAGTAATCATGATCTTGGTTAAGGTCATTGTCTGGACTACTGAATGTGTTGGCATGGGCTACAGACCAGTATAGTTCTTATGATGGGAAGGAGTATACTGAAAACTAGTGGTAGTGTCATGATGTTGGATTTGCTTAAGATGTTTGTATTAAATTTTTTGTAAGGTATTGTGCATTTATAGTGATCTTAGTTGTTGAGATGGTCAGAGCCCCTGCCCTTTTTTTGGGGTAAAGCTGCAGAGTTACAGAGTCCGAGAATATATGCAACTGGAGGAATCTGAGAACAAAATATCATAGAGAGGCATAGGGTAGAAGCAGAAGTGTTCCAAATCACACAGCCCCGAATAGTTGGCAACAAAAGATGCCATCCAGTTCACTGCATTATTTGCTTCCTGAAAGATATGTTTGACTTCAAAGGTCTCCAAGGATGCAATAATCTTCTGAATATTCGCTAATAGATGGTAAGAGCTTCTGTTCATTTACTCTTTTCCACTGAGATTCCTCCCACGTGGTAGAGAAAAATGGTGTCCATAGGACCTTACTAGCTATATGTTTCAGAGAATGTATCACCTTTACTAAGGATGATATGTGGTTTGGTTGGATCTGAGTTTAAGTAAACGCAGACCCAAATTCATTGAGGTTTAGGATCTAAATTTTGTTGCATACCCGATCCATTAATGGATAGGTTTGGTTTCAGGTAATAAAAATATCATAGAACTCATCAGGTGCTCAGGTTGGGTTTGGGTAATTGAATCTAGGTTCTTATTAGGTATCAAATTGTACATACTTGGAGAAGTTTATCAATGAAACACAGGTACATGCTTCAAAAATTAAAACATGATCAATGAGTACCTGAAAGTTATTCATACAACAATGGTTGATAAAAAATTAAAAAGATACACTTCATTTCAAGTCAAAGTACAAACATCCAAAATTGTTCTAGCATGCAACTACTTTTGTTCTTTACATTCTATTAAATTATCGACCAAATATCATGTGCCAAAGAGTTTGGGAATCAAAGGGTGTGAACTAATATTATAGCTTGTCTTTTGGGGGTCATGAAACTTACCTAAAAATTTATATTTTTCTGGATAAGTATTATCTAGGCAACATGTAGATAGGAAAATAATTTACCCATATTTTTTATGTATTGGAAAGTGACTTCAAAATTAATTAACCATGTTCTTTTGCATTACAACTTTCTACATAAGTTGCTAAGATTTGTCCATCTTTTTTATAATACCCTTTATGCTTTCAGGGCCAGGTTTTACACTTATCCTATATTGTCCCTTTGTGATTGCAGCCTAATTTCCTCATATCAAACTGGGCTTTCAGCCTATACAAATTGGAGGGGCTACATGATACAAGGATATGTAGTTAAAATGTACTCAATTAAACATGGGCAAGGGAAAAAAAAAAGGAAAAAAAATTGCTTGAACATACAACCAGCCAGCAAAGGCAACTGGACAAAATTTGGGGATTTTTTTTTAAAGAAAATTTTATTACCTAAAAACAATGTGAAATGTGTCTTAAGAAATACAGATCTAGAACATCCATAATTGCTACAGAAAGAAAATGTAAAACTCATCAATTAAAAAAAAAGAGGAGGAAATTAGTGAGGGATTATAGTGGTGCTGCTTGGATTAGGATTCATTAAAGACGAAGAGAGCGAGAGATTAGGGTTTGTTAGTGTATCAGCATGGAAAAGGCATTTTAAGAATAAAAATTTGGGTCACTTTACCTAGCTGATGGGAAACCAACTTATCCATCTCCCTGTGGTAAGTGTTTCTATGCATTTTATGGGTAAATACTGCCTGTCAAAAGTTATCCTAGCAACCTCACTTTTCTGATTGGAGCACAAGAACATGTGTAACTTGGTCATCAGAAAAGTTGGCCGACTTTTCCATGATATTTTACCCCCAATGAATGGAGCCTACATAAATAGGCTAGTTAAAAGTTGGGGGTGGGACAATTCTAAAAACCTCCAATTTAGACGTGACCCAACAGGTCGAATACAAGATATGTGGGTTGAAGCAGCAGCCCTAGTGTTTACATCACAACTCTTGTCAAATTTATGAAAAGGGCATTACAGTTAAACAATTTCTTCTAAGCATTTGTCATATTCTATTGATCCATGGAGTTATTACCAGTATACATGTCGTTGACACCACAATTGTGAACCCAAAATTCTTTTCTTCTACTCCATTGTCAATCAGCTAAAGAAAAGTAGAAACAATAGTTAGTAGTCTGAGAATATTTCAGAGCACGTATTAGACAAAGTAACGTGGACTCTATACATTTTACGCAGAACTTATATATCATATTATAGCATGCTATATATGAAAATCTAGTTCAACAGAATTGTTTGTAGGACCTATCTCTTGGATAAGTATGAACCGCATCTGGTGGTCCTCCTCTTCCCTGAAGCTCTCCATAAATGTAGAAGAGAGAGATTCTGGACCCATGGTTGGTCCTTGCTCTCAGCCATGGTGAATTTTTTTCAAAACATCACCATCTATATGTCCCACGGTCTGAAGGAGGTCTCCAAAGTCCAAACCACTCTCTGCACGGCCCTAAGACCACCCTTAGTTTCCATCAGCTGAACCTTTTTTTTTACTCTAGGCCTGCTCATCTTAGGCATATCCTTCATCCCTGCTCTGCTGTCGGGTCCCTCTGCAGCAGTTCAGCCGTTTGATTCATTTCTAGCAAGCTGGCCATTGTACTGACGCTACACACATCCATGTAAGGGATTTATTAGACAGTGGCCCTCCAACGTCTTCAAGGGATTTACTAATGATCATCTAGGACCATTGTAATGGCTTCAACTGTCATGAAGATCCATTGGACCCACCAAAATTCTTCAACCGAGAGCATTTTAGTATGAAGAAATCTAGGAATGTAATGGACTGTGCCAAGTAGGCTATAGCACAGTGGTTGATCGACGTTTCATGTTTAAACTTTAGGAGGTGTTTTACTCAGTACTTGATACTGGAAATGTTCCCAATATATCCTTGAATTCGTCAGTGATGCTCTTATTGAATATATTTGAGAATAGGGCAAGGAGTTGTTGAAAGATTATCATGTCACTCTTGCACTATAGCCATTGATCATTGGGATCTATTTCAAGAGTAAGCTGTTGGTGAATCATGGGCTTTAATTGATATGATGACTGTTGTTCTAATTCATCTGGTAAGCATATTGTTAACTCATTAAAATAGGAGGGGACCCCTTTTTTCGGGGGGGAGGGGGGCGGGGCGGGAGCGGGGTAAGGCGGTCACTTCATGCAACCCTAGTATGAAAACAACCCAAAAAATCAGAAAAAAGGATGTCCACCATTACATTAAAACTGGTCCAATATTTTGCCTTGTTGTTCTCATATAATTTTAAATCCCATTGAGTGTGATATTGGATTCCCTCTGCCATCTATCCATCCATTGCATGTAAAAACCTGCACTTATTGTTTGCTGGTGAATGAGAGACCAGGTTAGCTCAGTCTTCCTCTGTTCTTCGGATGTATTTATTTATTTTTAAAAGGAAATACATGAGGCTATCATTTTTTAGATCTTTCGAAGGACCCAATGACATGCTTGTCCCGATTTACTGGACCTATAAGGCCCTTGGGAAAGCCATGTCAGCCATGCTATGCCACATGACCCACTTCTGATATAAAGCATAACAAATGGTGACACGGCGTGGTGGAAATACATGGGTTGAATTGAATCCAAATTAAACATTTATACATCATAATTATCAGACTGTTGTATCAACCAAAATGTAGCTATAAGCATAGAGTGATTAATGGCTTGGACTCTACATGAAGCTTTTTGAGCAAGGACTTGAGGTGGTATCTAGTTCTGGTCACTGAACAAAGGACAATGATTCAGATTATTTTTAATATAAGCATATAGTGATTCATGGCTTGGGCTCTACATGAAGCTTTTTGAGCAATGGCTTAGGTTGGTATCTAGTTCTGGTCACTGAACAAAGGACAATGATTCAGATTATTTTTAAGTTCTTGCCTAATTCCGTTTGTGTTATTGTATCTGCATTGAATGGAGTTGTGAGCTTCATTTACTGTTTCTTACCGGCTAAATAAGCCTAAACAACTCCAAACTTCACATCTTTTGAATTTTGAACTCTCATTATATCTTATTTTCATATTTCCAGAACTAGTATAAAATGATTTCTTTTTTATTCTCATATCTTTTGAATTTTGAACTCTCATTATATCTTATTTTCATATTTCTAGGACTAGTATAAATTGATTTCTTTTCAGGGTTTCCAGTGTATGTATGATGTAAAGGATATTAATTCAAGTGCTGCATCTAATGAGCCATTATTTAGAATCATATCTTGGTATCAGTTGGCATTTAACCTGAAGTCCAAGCAATTTAATTTGCAATGAGAACTAAGTGTGCAGAACGAGCATTGATGGATCCTCTCATGAAAATTTCCTCCTCCTTCCGCATGGTTTCTTTCGAGTACTCCATTCCTCCATCTTGGGCATAATAATATCAATGACTTCTGACTTTTGTCGTTTTAGTGTGCTAGCTTCATATTTAACACCTACAGGCACAGTACCACCCCCAAGTTTGCATAAATGGTGTTCACATATCATGCATGCATAGGCTTCTGTCAGCGGTCAGCACTTTGTCTCTCCATCAGTTGGTTGTGGGGATGGGACAGGTTTGCGCCAGTAGATTCGGGTAAGATTTCATGTTAGTCTTCCTGTGAAAGAGATTATCCAACAGAGATCAGATAGGAAGCAACCTTCAGCATTTGTCTTTGGGAGCATATATCAGCATATATATTTTGAGACATTGGTTGTTATTATTGTCTCAGAGACCATTATCACCACTGTGTACCACCACGGTCCCCATCTCTTTTGAGTGCGGGGACTTAATTGATGTCGTTTCTCCCCTCTCCTCCATCACTCCATGGCATGCAATAAACCATGCAAGTTTCCTTAACAAAGGCTTGTCGTTGTGTAGTACGTGAGCATGTGTTGCTGCCATCCAAATAACAATTCACTCATGTGTAATCATGTTTTATGGTAAGAGTCTGAGATAAATTTTTACTATATTGATTCGACGCATGAAAACATAAGTTTGCAGAACTCTGCCTTGTTGGTTCATCAAAATTTTGAATGTGAAGGCCAGCTAGTTGGTGTGGCATTGCTTCTTGGGGATCACAAATGTTACATGAGGTGTTGGCGAGTGTACTGGGAGATTTCAAAAGCAAATGATATTTGTTTTGCTCGTATCCACATTGCAATCCTAGAATAGATGTCTTACCACATTATTCTTGTCTCCTTCACAACTTCATTCTTTTGCCTCCAAGTCATAGTCAAGATTGGTTTTTATCTTGTGTTGAGGGTGGCCAAACTTTCCCAACAAGGAGAGAAAGGGAGAAGGTAGGGGTAACATCGACTCGTTTGACCCAAGGGGACAATCTTATGAGTTATGATGCAGACACCTTTCTTGTTATGGTTGGCCGGTCTTACATCTAATTCTTTGGTATACTACCAATAAGCTTCTCAAACTTACGTTCACTACTTCTCTACAAAAAACAGGCACATACCTTTCAAAAGGAATTTAGGAAAATATAAAAAATTGGTGAAAGTAATATTTCGATCCCCTTTTCTTTCATTGACGATTCAAAAAATAGAGTATATAACTTCTATTTATAATGATGAGGTCAGTTCTCATATAACTTGTGTTAGATTTTTCTTTCAGTTCAGATAAGACCAATTATCTAAATATACATATGATTGGTACAAATAAATATGATAAAACTAAAATACTATAAAAAGGTAAACCTCGACTCCTATATTAATTTTTCTTGTATTGGGATATTTGCTTAAAATTTTCAATTTGTCCACTGTTGTGAAGCCCATTTGGAATTTGGACTTGATTGTTTGTTGCACGGCCCACCTTATAAGGTAATGCCGCATGATAGATCTCAAAAAAATATTTGATTTTAAAAAAATTATTTTAATCTGATGTCACATGACTAATAATTTTTGAAAATTTTGGAATATGATTTAACTTTCTAATGTCGCGGATCTCACTCCTAAACATTATCCACCTTTATTTGTAGTGGTCGAAATCTCGTGATCCTTCTGAATTAATTAATAAGTATAATCCAATATTGAATAGACGAAGCAATGCTTTGCATTGATATTGCTCTCTTTGACCTTAAAAGATGTTTAACCAATATGTAAATAGCATCATTTTTGGATTAATTTACAAGCACTTAAATGCATTATGAGATGCCTTTTTAGGAGGTTTGCTAACTTCTTCAATTAGAAACAAGGTGTTCTTGCGAACTGCTTAACAACTGTTACATCTATGCTTCCTAGAAATACAATAGGATTCAGTGAATGATGCAAAAGTTGTTTGGCTCCTGTCTAGACTTAAAATACTAGCATCTTCCTCATAAACTCGTTTGTCATCTTTCTCTTGTTGGCAAGATACTGGTCCACTCAATACTGTCCAAATTGTTAGTCTGTGAAATTTTCTCTTGTATGTGCTTCTCTCCTAGCATGACTTACAGTAAGTCAATACAACTTTAAATGCTTTGCCTCCCAGGGCAAATTAAGATCTTACTGAAGCGCAAGTTATCCATGTGGCGCATTCACTCACATGACCCCATGGTCTCAGACTTTGAGTGGGTGCAAACTAGTAGCAGACTAGCTAGAGCTACAGCAGCAACATGGGCATTCATGGGCTGAGGACTGTCATTTGTGCTGCTGATGGCCTATCCCAAGAACTCATATGGGTCCCGTTAGTCCCCACATTCCCATATCAATCCTTCTTTAAATCTGTTGTTTTCTTTTTTTTTTTTTGTTTGGACTGCAGCACCTAAGTTTCCTCTCTTCCTCTGCAGTGTACATGGTACATTCCTACTGCACAATGGCGTACACCTCATTGAATGAAACGTCTGCCATAGGGTTGCCATTGTCCACAGGGTGAACAGTGGGTCATGGGCTTTCCTTTTGAAATGGGGCCTTGTGTCTCAAGGCATAGTAGTGCAGGCCGGATCATTCTTCTCATGGAAAGAGTAATTCCTTGTACACCACATTCGATGTAAAAAAAATATACCGTTGTATTTGATTAAGCCACATAATCATTGTTTTTTAACATACATTTAATAATATAGATTTATTTTTTTATTTAAAATTTTGAATGATATTTTTTTAAAAAAAATTATGATATTCTGTGGTCATATTATGATATTTTAGGGTTAAATTATTATTTCTGCGGAAGTCATAAAGAAGGAAGAAATATTTTCGTCATTTAAAAATTTAAAAATTTTCAATGATAAAAATGTTCTTTTGTCTTTATGATTTTTGAAAGAAAAATTATGACATTCTATTTGCAGGAAGTCATAATTTATCACAAAATATTATAATTTTTTCAGAAGAGAAAAAATATTTTTGTCATTCAAAATTTCAAACGAAAAAATAGAACTGCAAGCATTAAATATGCTATTAAATGTGTATTGAAAAATGGTAGCTACATATTTTAATATGATTGGAAGGTACGCTCTACATCAATATTATTGCACCACACGCGGTGCACAAAGACTTTCACCTTGTGGAAATTTGCATATCTTTGTATAGGGTTTAGTTTTGAGTATACTCTTATTTGTATTAGGATTTGATGCCTCGAGATTCGATCCACATTGAGCCCATAGCAAGGTCCGCGACGACGAACGGAGTCCAACGAGATCAAGGTCAGCCCGAATGGAGATCGGATGAATGAGATATCCTCGATAGAAGATAGCATGAAAATCGAAGCGACGGAGGCCGACGGAGGTCGCAGTGGCGCGACTGCACGCGGACGCACAGGCGTGCGCAGTGTGGGGCTCAGGCTCGAGCGGGCGCAGCCCAGGCCCGGGCAGGCGCGTGCTGCACGGCCTGTGTGATACTCCACGAGGACCTGCATGGACCGAGCGGGTGTTTCCCTTTGGTTTTGCGCAGTCCACGGTGGACTAGCGGGCATTTTCCTCTGGTTTTTTGCGGTTTATGGGGTTTTTGTGGACCTATTGCCCGATCAGACAGCTTGGAGCGTTGGTCTTGATCTGGCGGCTGGAGAGGCAGTTTGACTTAAACAGGAGTCAGTTTTCGATTCTGTTTGGGTTCAGAGGCCTATAAAAACACTTATTGACAGAGCAGAGCTGTGTGCAGTTGGTTGTTCAACAAAGGATCCAGAGCAGCAGCAGAGGCGAGGCTTCGACAGAGAGCAGAAGCAGGGTGCTTCAGGCAGACTATCAGGCAACGGACAACGGTCGCTTCAGGGGTTCAAGGGGTTTTCCTAAAGAAAGAGCTTTTATGATGGAGTACTTTTTGTGAGGGAGAGATTGGATATACGAGGGTTGAGGGTATGATCTCCTCTTATAATTTTTCTTTTTTCTCACAGTAAAACTTGCATGCCCCATGGAGACGAGTCTTTTCTGGCTGATCCACGTATTTAATTGTTTCTGTTTTATTTCTTCTTTCTTCCTGCTACAATGCGTGGTATCGAAAAGGTCTTATGGAGGTGGTGTCCTGGCCAGACATCTCCAACAAGTGGTATCAGAGAGAGGCGGTACCAGAACGCAGATTGCGATGGTGGTGAGCAAGATTGAAGATGGAGAAGATCGGATCAATCAAGATGGAGATCAACAGGTTTAATGGAAAGAGCAATTTCTCCTTGTGGCAGGCAAGGATGAAGAACGTGCTCATCCAGCAAGGGTTGATCGATGCTCTCTTATGCGAGGAGAAGCCGACCATTATGGAGGTGTAGGATTGAAGACGGCTCCAGATGCAGGCGGTGAATATGATCCGCTTGTACCTAATAGATGAGGTGGTGATCCATATGCTTGGCGAAACTTTTCCGACGATGCTGTGGTCAAAGCTCGAGGAGTTGTACATGGCGAAGTCTCTTACCAATACCCTCTTCCTCTGGAGACAGTTCTACCAGCAGCGGATGACTGAGGGACAGAGCGTGCAGGAGCATCTCAGCTACTTCCAAAAGATTCTCACCGACCTCCTCAGCATTGATGAAAAAGTTAAGGAGAAGATCAAGGCGCTGGTCTTGCTAGCATCGCTTCTCCTTTCGTATGTCCTTGGTGACTGCTCTTCTAGTGAGGAAGAGTACCATCAAGATGGATGAGGTCACCATGACGATTCTTCAAAATGAGATTCTCAGGAGGGAGAATCCAGGGAGAATCCAGCTTCGAGCTCAAGTGACAGCTCAGCTTTGGTGGTTTCTGAAGGAGTAGGAGGTGGTAGACGGAGCGATAGGAGATCGCGACAAGGACGGTCCAAGTCCAGGATGAGGAACTTAAGGAAGACCAAATGTTATCGGTGTGACGAGTTAGGGCATCTAGTCAGAGATTGCTCTCAACTCAGGGATCAGATGAGGGCTACTATAGCGACAGCCAATAGTAAGTCAGAGGATGATGCCCTAGAGATATTTGATGAGGTATCTTCTTTTTTTAGCAGTGGATTTTAGATTCTGCATGCACCTATCATGTATGTTGCAGAGAGGAGCAGTTTGACTTTCTGGAGAGCAGTGAGGGTACTGTTTATCTGCCGGATGGATCGAGTTGTGCAATCAGAGGCATCGGAATGGTCAGTTGAAGGATACATGATAGTGTAGTGAGGAGATTGGGAGAGATTCGATACATATCTGATTACAGACAGAATCTTATCTTATTGAGTAGATTGGATTCAAGAGGCTACAGGACGGTAACTAGTGAAAGAATCCTGAAGATGTTGTACGGTGATAGGGTTATTCTAGAGGGGAAGAAGAGGACGAGAGAACATTACTACCTGACAGGGAGTCTAGTACGAGGTGGAGCTTCAGGAGGTTGGAGAAGTCCAGAGCGAGATGGAGCTCTAGGTGGTGGATCGGGTATGAGATGCGAGACTCAGGAGAATGAGAGGCGATATCGCAGGATGAGATTTCTATTGCCACAGGATGATATCCCGAGCAAGTCTTTAGTCAGGAGGAGCACAGCATACGACGGAGATGGGATCGAACGGCCTGGCTCGACTCCCATATCTACCTATCCATGATCAGCAGGCGATTGCCTCAGGATATGGGGGCGAGGAGATCCAGAAGCTCTTAGAGTTAGGAGGAGGCCGAATATCGAGTTGAGATAGAGATTGTTAGGATTTGATGCCTCGAGGTTCGGTCCATATTGAGTTCACAGTGAGATCTGCAATGATGAATGGAGTCCAACAAGCCCAAGATTAGCCCAAACGGAGATCGAATGAAAGAGATACGCTTGATAGAAGATGGCACGAATATCGAAGCGACAGAGGTCGGCGGCAGGTCGGTGGAGGCCTCGGTGGTGCGACCACGTGCGGTAGCATGCGGCTCGATCACGAGCGTGCAGACGGGTGGGCGTGCATGGTGCGTGGCCCAGGCCTTGGCGGGCACACGTGGGCACAGCCCAGGCCCAGGCGGGTGCATGCTGCACGACCCGCACAATACTCCTCACGCGGTCCACACGTAATGCGTGGACCGGCGGTCCACGAGAACCCGTGTGGATCAAGCGAGCATTTTCTCTTGGTTTCGTGCAGTCCACAGTGGACTAGCAGGCGTTTTCCTCTGCTTTCTCACGGTTTACGGGGTTTTTGTGGACCTATTACATGATCGGACGGCTTGGAGCATTGCCGGTCTTGATCTGGCGGCTGGAGAGGCAGTTTGATTCAAATAGGAGTCAGTTTCCGATCCTGTTTGGGTTCAGAGGCCTATAAAATCACCTATTGACAGAACAGAGCTGTGTGCGGTTGGTTGTTCGGCAGAGGACCCAGAGCAGCAGCAGAGGCGAGGCGCCGATAGAGAGCAGGATCTGGATGTTTCAGGCTAGGGATGGCAAAATCGATCTAACCCGATAGATATGCACTCTATCCAAATTCGGTCAAATCCGAAAAATAAGATTTGACCGGATTTGGGTAAAACCCGAAAACTATAGTACGGGCATGGGTAGGGTATGGATAGTGCTGTTTTCTATCCAAATTCGAATCCGAACTCAATCCGAATCTATGGATATGGATAATATTAGAAATCCATTCCTAAACCCATATCTGAATATATATGTTTATAATTCTATTTTGGTAATTCTATTTCGATTGATAATATGCATAAAATTATTTTGGTTGTTTATATGTTCTATGTTGAATTGTAATTCTATTTCTATATTTGATTTCTATAAATCTGAACTTATAAATTATGTTCTATGTTAAATTGGTAATTCTGTTTTGATTGATAATATGCATAAAATTATTTTGGTTGTTTATTTTTTGGGTATGGGATGGATATGGGATGGGTATGGGTTGGGTATAGGAAAATGAGTTATCTGTGGGTATCCCCAAACCTATTGGGTATGTGGATGGGTATCTCTTTTCTTATCCGATCGAGTATTGGATAGGATTTGGGTATAAGATATTAAGTTTAGATTTGGGGATGGGTAGTACATTATCTGATCCAAATCCTATCCGTTGCCATCTCTACTTCAGGCAGACTATCAGACAGCGGACAGCGGTCGCTTCAGAGGTTCAGAGGAGTCTTCTTAAAGAGAGAGTTTTTGTAAGGGAGAGCTTCTTGTGAGGAAGAGATTGGGTGTACGAGGGTTGAGGATGTGATCTTCTCTTGTAATTTTTCTCTTTTCTCATAGTGAAGCTTGCATGCTCCATAGAGGTGAGTCTTTTCTGGTTGATCCACATATTTGATTATTTCTGTTTTATTTTTTCTTTCTTTCTGTTACGATATATGGTATTGAAAAGATTTTGTGGAGATGATATCCTGTCCAAACATCCCCAATAGTTTGCTCCTCCTGGACTTTCGTAGGGACGAGAAGCTCATATATGGAGGAGGTTTTGTGAAAGCTAACCTCAGGATCAGTTAGTCTATTCGGGTGCAGTGTTTTCCTTGGGGACTCAACTGGAAGTGATCTCGAATAAGCAGTGGGAATTTTCTGGAACAAGTTATCAACTGATTAAGAGCTGGCTTTGACTGAAAAGGGAAGTTCTTTCATGAATGGCTGCAGAAATTTAGGAAGTGGATTTGGTGCAAGAAGGGCCTCAAAGTCACACTGATACTCGCGCAAGAGGAAAGGAAGCAAAGGACCTTGGGAATAAAATGGAAGAAATGGGTATTAATCCAACTTGGAACCACTGATGTTCCTATTGAACCGTTCCTATTAGTCCAGGACATTTTCAATGTTATTCTTTTTATGAGTTTCTTTTCTTTGTCCAGTCTACTTCAGGTGGTTAGCTGAAACCAGGTTAACTACTCTCTCTAGTTAAAGGACCGTGTGCATGTGTGTGAGAGAGAGAGAGAGAGAAAGAGACCGAGCGAGCGCCAGCCATATGTACTACTTGCAAGGGCTGGGGTTGGACAGAGGAAGTTGTGTCAAAGCTCGATTGCCTGCAGCTGAAAAAGATGGGTGCCTCTATGCCTCTTCGGGGCTCATACAACCAGACAGCACGGTGGAGTTTATTTTGTCAAGGGAGGGAGGGACAACCATGAGAGAGAGAGAGAGAGAGAGAGAGAGAGAGAATACTTACATCTCACACATGTGGTGAGATGACATCCACACGTGTGGTCAGGAGAGGGTCCGGGGGTTAAAGAAGTGAAAGGGTGACAACTGGGTCAGTCAGGGAGTGGTGAAAACCTGAAAGCAAAGAGTTGTGTGGGTTTCTGTTAGAACACTTCGTTCTTTCTATTTATTATTATTTTTTTTTTTTCCGTCTCACCCTCGATCCCCTCCCTCATCTAACCTCTGCTTTCCTACCATCTCTTTCCGTCTCCTTCCACTGCTTGTCTCTTTTAATGGCCTTGCAACAACGTGGTGGAAATGAAGGCATGGAAACCAGATGTGGTTTTAGGAGTTACTCTTCCTCTCCTTTTTCTTCCATAGGGGTGTTCGCTGCAATAGGCTCCCTTTCCATCAACCCTACCGCTTCAGTGGGGAGCTATCACTGCACCAAGAGCTCTGACAAGACCTCTTGGACCTTCCAGTTTATGCAAAAAAGTGAGGTGGGGAACAACTGTTTCGATGGCATTGACGGCGCTGGAGAGGAGGAGCCCAATGCCATCGGAGAAGAGAGCCCAGATGCAGAGAACACCAATGAGAGCTCACAAGGTGGAAAGGAGACTGTTGACTGTGGTCAGTCGAAGCTCTGTACCAGAGGCCATTGGAGGCCTGCAGAGGACTCGAAGCTCCGAGAGCTTGTGGCTATCTATGGTCCTCAGAACTGGAATCTCATAGCAGAGAAGCTTGAGGGTAGATCAGGTAAAAAGAACAGTACGTTTTCATTTATCCTTTTTCATTATAATCTTGTTCTGCTGGTTTTAGTTTGTTTGATATATAATTTCTTCGGCTTGCGGTTTGAAGGGAAGAGTTGTCGGCTGAGGTGGTTCAACCAGCTGGACCCCAGGATCAACAGGAGGGCTTTTAGTGAAGAGGAGGAGGAGAAGCTAATGGCTGCTCACAGACTGTATGGGAACAAATGGGCCATGATTGCAAGGCTTTTCCCAGGGAGGACTGACAATGCTATCAAGAACCATTGGCATGTGATCATGGCCAGGAAATATAGGGAGCAGTCCAATGCTTACAGGAGGAGAAAGCTGAGCCATGATGTCCAAAGGAGACTGGAGGACGGTGCAACAACTACAGCTACAGCAGCAGTCTCTGTGTTTGGTCACTGTCCATCTCCCTCCTCCCCATTTGCTGCTGCCATCAGTGGCTCCATTGGCTTACATCACATGACACTTGGTGCAGGGGATTCAGTCTCAAGTCACAATGGCTTTTATACCGAGCAAACACCCTTTGATTTCCTTTCTGGTTTGTCCCTGCTGTCCCATTTTCCTCCTCCTCTTCTTCTTCTGCGACTGCTGCTATGATTCTGCTGCTATATCTACTACCTAGTTCCGGTACCATGATGCATTTGTTCCCTTAAAAACCTTTTTCAATGTTTCACCTGTGGCGTTTGTTCCACCGTACCTAAAAGCCCTTTCTTTTTTCTCTCTTCTTTTCAAATTGCTAGCTTTAATGATCTGGAGAACTAGTTCAGTGCATATTTTCCTCTTCCATGGCCCAGCTCCCATTAGAGCTTGCGTGAAATGAGGAGTGTGGAGATCATAACCAGAACCCACCAGGAATTCAAGCAAGGAAAACTTGTACAGAAGCTGTACTTCAGTGTCCAAAAGACCAGGAAGATACATCTCCATTAAATGGCAGGTTAACATGTGTAGAAAACTACTATAAGAAGAAACAAGAAGGGGCAAAAAAAGTACAAGAATAACCTCTCCATATAAAAAACCATGATAAAACTAGTCTAACTTTATACCGAAGTCCAAACCAATATGGAGAACTTCTTCTTTAACCATGTGAAGGTTGAATGGATCCTCTTTTTCCTCTCTATTTGCACAACTTCAATATGTGTTTGGTATGGCTGCAGGTAAGGAGGGTCATGACAAGGCCAATTTCCATAGTCGCAGCTCCTGGGATCGGCCGAGGGATGAGTCCATGCGTTTTTACCACTACCCTCCTTTTATGTTGGCAATGCAACAGTCAAGCCATGCATCACACTATTCAGATTCCACAGCCTTGGCTGCGTCCCGGGTCTCAGCTATTGAGTCATCATCATCCGAGGAGAACAGAGAGAGCAGCCACTTTGAAGCCACCATCTCACCACCATTCATAGATTTCCTTGGAGTAGGAGCAACATGAAGGGAAGGAAAGACCAGGCCCGAGAAGAAGAGGGTTGGTTCTTTTAGAGGTGCAGAAGACATCTTGGGTAAATGAGAGCACTTCGGTTGGAGGTGGGTGGCAGAAGTAACATGGGAAATGTTCCTTAGCTCAAGTTCTATGTAAATTTGTCACCTGGTTGAAACCTAACCTTTTCATATGAAAAGAACAAGAAATGATCTGATAGATTATATAGCTACCCTAGTACCCTTCTACATTTTCTTTTTCTCCTCATTTAGTTGGAAGAAGAGACTCGCTGAACTAAATTACAAGATAGAGCACAATGTAGGATGACATACTTGATGATATCGAGGGAATTGTAACCATTTTCTGTGAGCAGATTTTGATGTTCTCTTCATAATTTGATAAAAACATGGATCCCCGAAGTAGGGTGTATCAAGCATTGACTACAGAGGTCTTAATTTTTTGCAATTACTTCAGCAGTAAAAACATTCTAAGGTTGAGTGAAATAGAGAATGTGCAAAGGAACTAGTTGGTTCTGCAGATTCATCATCTATGCATGTATATATATATAAGAATCATAACAATTCAAGTGAAAAGGTTTTTATTTTAACTCAAAGGCTTCTCTAGAAATAGTAAAAGAATTACCTATGACAAGGAACCGTTCCCCAGGTTGGAACACAAAATTCCCTCATTGGAAGGGGAGAACAACAGTGGAAACACAAAATCTCACTACTTGCACAATTTCCAAATAATAGTTGATACTAGTTCATCAGTGATTAAACAACGGAGCTTTCCATACCGTATTACCTATGAGATGGGTAGTCTTTTGTGATTCTGATACACAGTATACATTGGCAAATTTATGATCATGCATCGAGACTTGATACATCTTTTCTACTGAGTCTCAGTCCGATGTTGATATATCTGGTATAGAATATTATGCACTGGTACGGCAATCTTGACTGTTTTAATAGATCTAGTCAGACTTTTAAGCCATAAAGTTCAAGGTTAGAGTTGATTCCTAACAGTCTGAGATGCATTTAGGATATTATTGTCCAAAAATTCAAAGTTGAAGATATATTGATGCTATCATTTATTATTATTTGGATTTTTATCAAGCGATTAACAGATAAGCTACTGTTTAGATTTTATAAGAGTTATATGAAGGTGAGGTCCATCTACTCCTTTATGACATCTGGATACGTCTTCGTAACTTTATTTGATCTTTTGGAGTATATTAGATGTGTATGGGCATTTAAAAAAAAAAAAAAAAGTTATATGAAGGAAAATAAGGTTGTGAATAAGAATAAAATGATCTATAGGGAGCCCTTTGTGGTGCATCGTATGGTGGGTTCTCTATGGAACACCGGGCCAGTGATTTTTATAATCTTGAGGTATGGCTCGTAAAGAGCCGAAAGGTGGGCTCTGTTGGTTCCTTCTTGATTCGAGGGGAAGGATTTCCCACCACCCTCTTTCTCCCTCCCTTGTCCTTGGTACAGTCACCACCTTTAGGCAAGCTCCATCTCACGGGCCACGTCTGGCCCCGATTCGATCACTGGCATTACCGCTGCACAAGTATCTTTTAGAGCCCAGCCTTTGAGCATGACCCCGTGCTTCCTCTCAGCCTTTCTCCTCCCCATTCTCTCGAAAGCTCTCGCCCAGACCATCGCCACCAGTAGTTATCATCGGCTCCCCTGTCTTGCTTTCTTCTTCTCTCCTAGGCTCTCTAGATGGCTACACTACTCTCTTGTCACCACCACTATATCTTGCAACCTAAGGCAGTGTTGATGATGATCACCAGCGTCAATTACTTCAAGCGAGTCCACCCCATCAAGCGACCTTACCAATATGATTTCTAGCGAATTAAGATTTAGACTTGTTGGGGAATACCCACCGACCGACTTACGGTCGAAGGGGCCGACCCCGACTGGCCGACCCCGACGGACGACTCCGACTGGCCGACCCCGACGGACGACTCCGACTGGCCGACCCCGACTGGCCGACCCCGACGGACGACTCCGACGGCCGACCGACCGACTGGCCGACCCCAACGGACGACTCCGACTGGCCGACCCCGACTGGCAGACCCCGACGGATGGCTCCGACGGCCGACCGACCGACTGGCCGACCCCGACGGACGACTCCGACGGCCGACCGACCGACTGGCCGACCCCGACGGACGACTCCGACTGGCCGACCCCGACGGACGACTCCGACGGCCGACCGACCGACTGGCCGACCCCGACGGAGGACTCCGACGACCGACCGACCGACTGGCCGACCCCGACGGACGACTCCGACTGGCCGACCCCGACGGACGACTCCGACTGGCCGACCCCGACTGGCCGACCCCGACGGACGACTCCGACGGCCGACCGACCCCGACGGACGACTCCGACGGCCGACCGACCAACTGGCCGACCCCGACGGACGACTCCGACTGGCCGACCCCGACGGCCGACCGACCGACTGGCCGACCCCGATGGACGACTCCGACTGGCCGACCCCGACTGGCCGACTCCGACGGCCGACCGACCGACTGGCCGACTCCGACGGCCGACCGACCGACTGGCCGACCCCGACGGACGACTCCGATGGCCGACTCACATGAAATTCGCCGACCGACGGAGGAACCCGACGCCACTCTGCTGGCCGCCGACCTAGGGTCGGCCGACTCCTCCGATCGCCGTACAGCCGCCAGACCTTGTCAGCTCTGACACGGACATGCGGCGCAGTTACCTAGGGGCATTGTCCCACCGAGAGCATGGTCAACCCTGGTGATTGGACGGCCACACGGCGACATGACGTTTTCACGGCGACTCTGACAATCCACAGTGAGTTGACAGTTCCTCACTTGTCCGCGTCATTAATGACGGCGCCATACCTAGCTCCACTATATATACCGGAGAAGGCAACAGTGCAAAGGGTCGATCCGCCCGTCTCTCCCACATACGCAGGCTCGCTCCTCTCTCCCTCTCTCTCTCTCGCAGAGCTCTCTGTCTGCATTTCACTGTTGCCCAGTCACCTCTCTAACTTGACCGTCGGAGGGTCCCCGCCGGAGCCGCCTCCGGTCAGTGCGGACTTCCTTTTGCAGGTGCACGCTTCCCGGCGATCGGGCGACGAGGCGATTGGCCGCAACAGATTGGCGCGCCAGGTAGGGGACAACATGACAAAGACAAGAGCTCAACGATCGAGAATCACTGGGTCGGCGAGGCGCTCTTCCCGCCGGGAAGAGGCCTCCCCGCCACCACCGGCGGCGGAGCCTAGCTCTCCGCGCCCTGCAGTGACCACGGAGGCCCAGATTGCGGCCATCGTACGGCAGATGACCGTACTGACCGACGCAGTCAAAAGCCTCCAGCAGCAACCGGCGGCCCGACCTATGCCTTCCAGGAGCAGCCGTCGACGACCGCGCCGATCCCTGTCGCCTCCATGCGAGCGCCCCCAAAAGCGCTCCCACGGAGAAGAGGAGGGATGACCATGGCGCGACGACCGACGGTCCCAGCGGCCCTCTCCCTCCCCGTTGGAACGGGCAAGGAAGGAGAAGCGGCCGCGCACACCGTCGGCCTCCTTTTCAGAATCTTCCGGAGGCTCCACCCCTGGGGTCTCCCAGCATCGATGAGCGGACGACTACGAGCGACGGTTCGAGAAAATCGATCGCCGACTCGCCCAACTGCAGACGGACGGCCAGAAGTCTTCGAACGACGTCGACTTCCAGACCACCCAACCTCTCTCCCGACTGGTCCTCGATGAGCCGATTCCCAGTCGGTTCAAGATGCCGCACGTGGAACCCTACGACGGCTCCACCGACCCAGTCGACCACCTCGAGAGCTATAAAGCTCTCATGACGATTCAAGGGGCAACCGACGCTCTTTTCTGCATCGGCTTCCCCGCCACGCTCCGCAAGGCTGCCAGGGCTTGGTACTCCGGTCTTCGATCGGGCAGTATCCATTCCTTCGCGCAGCTCGAGCACTCATTCGTGGCCCACTTCAGCACTAGCCGAAAGCCATCGCGAACGTCGGACAGCCTTTTCTCCCTCAAGCAGAGGGAAAACGAGACGCTCCGACACTTCGTGGCGCGATTCAATGCGGCCACGCTCGAGGTCCGGGACCTCAACGAAGACATG
Source organism: Elaeis guineensis (assembly GCF_000442705.2). Classification (NCBI taxonomy): domain Eukaryota; kingdom Viridiplantae; phylum Streptophyta; class Magnoliopsida; order Arecales; family Arecaceae; genus Elaeis; species Elaeis guineensis. Next base: position 69,713,803 of record NC_026007.2, on the reverse strand, counting down.
GCTGTCTCGGCCATGAAGCGGGGTCTGAGGGCGTCACGATTCACTTACTCTCTGGACAAGACCCTCCCCCGGACATACGCCGAGCTACTGGAGCGCGCATATAAGTATATGCGCGCGGATGAAGGGGCATCCGACCGACGTTTGGCCGAACCCAGAGGCCCGAAGGAGAAGCGGAGGAAAGATTGGGGACCCGCCGAACCAAGCAGGCTCCCGACTGATAGTCGGGTCTCGCCACCCCGACGAATCCAAAAGTCACCCTGACGATGGAGTCCGAGACCGACGCATCGCAGGTATGACTCCTACGCCCCTCTCCCCGCTCCTCGTGCGCAGATCCTGATAGAGATCGAAGGAGCGGAGAATCTACGACGGCCTCGGCCTCTGAAGGCAAAAGGCTCCGACCAACATGGCCGATCGTCGATCGCCGAATCAACGGCTCGATCATCGATCGTCAAACCGACGGCCTCGACCTCTGAAGGCAAAAGGCTTCGACCAACATGGCCGATCGTCGATCGCCGAATCAACAGCTCGATCATCGATCGCCGAAATCGACGGCCTCGGCCTCTGAAGGCAAAAGGCTCCGACCAACATGGCCGATCGTCGATCGCCGAATCAATGGCTCGATCATCGATCGTCAAACCGACGGCCTCGGCCTCTGAAGGCAAAAGGCTCCGACCAACATGGCCGATCGTCGATCACCGAATCAACGGCTCGATCATCGATCACCGAAACCGACGGCCTCGGCCTTTGAAGGCAAAAGGCTCCGACCAACATGGCCGATCGTCGATCGCCGAATCAACGGCTAGATCACCGATCGCCGAAATCGGCGGCCTCGGCCTCTGAAGGCAAAAGGCTCCGACCAACATGGACGATCGTCGATCGCCGAATCAACGGCTCGATCACCGATCGCCGAAATCGACGGCCTCAGCCTTTGAAGGCAAAAGGCCCCGACCAACATGGCTCGATTGCCGATCGCCGAATCTATGACTCCGTCATCGGCCTGATCGATGGATCGCCGAACCAATTGCTCAATCTACGTCTCGATCGTCGAGGACATATCGGATTCTACGACGGAGATCGAAGGAGCGGAATATCTACGACGGCCCCCACCTCTGAAGGCAAAGGGCTTCGACTAATGCGGTTGGCTAACTTGCCGACTTAGCTTCGACTAAGAAGGGCAAAACGCCAAGACGACCGCAGTCGCATTCGCGACATACCGATCTGGTCACGACCGATCGAAGGATATTCGGCTTGCCACCGTTTATCATACATCCCGACGCATACGTCCGACCAAGGGCTGGACAATGGATATTCGACTTGCCATCGTTATCCTATCCGAATACGTCGGATGTTACTCGACAACAAATTCTGCGGAATGATCGTGTCGACGAGCAACGTTCGAGGTTGGCCGACCTCCGACCCGACGTGCATGCTCGACCTACAGTCGGGACGACCGATATTGGATCGTTCGTTGATGTGATCGTCAGAGTCGGGGAAAGAAAAGACGGAAAACCACTCCTTTCGTCCGAAGCCGTCGCCCACGTGTTCACGCGAGCCAACACGACATCGGGCTCAGGAGTGGAGGGGGGACAACCCCCGGTGGGGACCACTGGGCACGCTCCCGGTCCGGACCCAGCCAAAGCGGGCAATACTTCGTGGGATGGAGCGTGCGGTCTCCGACGACCTGCTTGACACGTGCTCACAATCTACGTCTCGATCGTCGAGGACATATCGGATTCTACGACGGAGATCGAAGGAGCGGAATATCTACGACGGCCCCCACCTCTGAAGGCAAAGGGCTTCGACTAATGCGGCTGGCTAACTTGCCGACTTAGCTTCGACTAAGAAGGGCAAAACGCCGAGACGACCGCAGTCGCATTCGCGACATACCGATCTGGTCACGACCGATCGAAGGATATTCGGCTTGCCACCGTTTATCATACATCCCGACGCATACGTCCGACCAAGGGCTGGACAATGGATATTCGACTTGCCATCGTTATCCTATCCGAATACGTCGGATGCTACTCGACTATCAGATTCTGCAGAATGATCATGTCGACGAGCAACGTTCGGAGGTTGGCCGACCTCCGACCCGACGTGCATGCTCGACCTACAGTCGGGACGATCGATATTGGATCGTTCGTTGATATGATCGCCAGAGTCGGGGCAGGAAAAGATGGAACACCACTCCTTTCGTCCGAAGCCGTCGCCCACGTGTTCACGCGAGCCAACACGACATCGGGCTCAAGAGTGGAGGGGGGCAACTGTTGGGGAATACCCACCGACCGACTTACGGTCGAAGGGGCCGACCCCGACGGACGACTCCGACTGGCCGACCCCGACGGACGACTCCGACTGGCCGACCCCGACTGGCCGACCCCGACGGACGACTCCGACGGCCGACCGACCAACTGGCCGACCCCGACGGACGACTCCGACGGCCGACCGACCGACTGGCCGACCCCAACGGACGACTCCGACTGGCCGACCCCGACTGGCAGACCCCGACGGATGGCTCCGACGGCCGACCGACCGACTGGCCGACCCCGACGGACGACTCCGACTGGCCGACCCCGACTGGACGACCCCGACGGACGACTCCGACGGCCGACCGACCGACTGGCCGACCCCGACGGACGACTCCGACGGCCGACCGACCAACTGGCCGACCCCGACGGACGACTCCGACTGGCCGACCCCGACGGCCGACCGACCGACTGGCCGACCCCGACGGACGACTCCGACGGACGACTCCGACGGCCGACCGACCGACTGGCCGACCCCAACGGATGACTCCGACTGGCCGACCCCGACTGGCAGACCCCGACGGATGGCTCCGACGGCCGACCGACCGACTGGCCGACCCCGACGGACGACTCCGACGGCCGACCGACCGACTGGCCGACCCCGACGGACGACTCCGACTGGCCGACCCCGACGGACGACTCCGACGGCCGACCGACCGACTGGCCGACCCCGACGGACGACTCCGACTGGCCGACCCCGACGGACGACTCCGACGGCCGACCGACCGACTGGCCGACCCCGACGGACGACTCCGACTGGCCGACCCGACGGCCGACTCCGACTGGCCGACCCCGACTGGCCGACCCCGACGGACGACTCCGACGGCCGACCGACCGACTGGCCGACCCCGACGGACGACTCCGATGGCCGACTCACATGAAACTCGCCGACCGACGGAGGAACCCGACGCCACTCTGCTGGCCGCCGACCCAGGGTCGGCCGACTCCTCCGATCGCCGTACAGCCGCCAGACCTTGTCAGCTCTGACACGGACATGCGGCGCAGTTACCTAGGGGCATTGTCTCACCGAGAGCATGGTCAACCCTGGTGATTGGACGGCCACACGGCGACATGATGTTTTCACGGCGACTCTGACAATCCACAGTGAGTTGACAGTTCCTCACTTGTCCGCGCCATTAATGACGGCGCCATACCTAGCTCCACTATATATACCGGAGAAGGCAACAGTGCAAAGGGTCGATCCGTCCGTCTCTCCCACATACGCAAGCTCGCTCCTCTCTCCCTCTCTCTCTCTCGCAGAGCTCTCTGTCTGCATTTCACTGTTGCCCAGTCACCTCTCTGACTTGACCGTTGGAGGGTCCCCGCCGGAGCCGCCTCCGGTCAGTGCGGACTTCCTTTTGCAGGTGCACGCTTCCCGGCGATCGGGCGACGAGGCGATTGGCCGCAACAAGACTTCATAGTTTTTTAATATTTGATGCTTTGCACTATTAATCCCCCCCCCCACCCGCCCCCCAACCAAAAGAAAAAAATCTAAATCTAAAATGGATGACAGAAGCAAATATGACCCCTTAGGCATCAGTCTATTGGGGTTGTCAAGAAACAGGGAGAAATCTTACCGAGAGAGGAAAATGCTGTTGGGAAAAAAAGTTATCCAATAGGAGCTTGCAAATGCTTGAAGTTAAATTTGAAGTAATATAATCACAATGATGATGATTGCGACTACAACCAAATAATAGCATGAAACATTAACGGCATAGTACCATGTGCTAATATCTTAGCATGTGTGGTGCTTGATAAACCTTAGTGACAATATTTTTTAACCTGAAAATGGAAGAAGCAAAGGATATCCCCACTTCTAAGTTGTTTGATTCAGTATGTCTTATGTTAACCATGAGAGCAAGTGAATTTAGTTTTGCAAAGAAACATATTAAGGTTTAAATGTAGAACCTAAGAAGATCATATGCACGAACTAAATATATATATAGGAAGCATTAAGCGTTTAGGCATATCTTTTTTTTTGGTAATACGTTTAGGCATACTGTTGGAGAATACCGACCGACCCCGTTCACGCCGATTTATAATCGGACATACCCGACCGACCGACCGACCGACCGACCGACCGACCGGCCGACCGACCGATCGCCGAACGTCCTTACCGGCCGATTAACGGCCTCTACTGATTGAGGATATGTCGGTCGGGCGGACCTTTTCCTCTCTCCCGACCGACTGCACCAGGGAGTCCGATGGCCGACTCTCGCAACATGCCCGACTGACCGTCGGAGGGGCCCGAATCTCCACCCGACGACACACAGCTGATCACCGACCTAAGGTCGGTTGACTCCTCCGATCGCCGTACAGCTGTCAGAGACTGTCAGCCCTGACAGCAGCATGCGGCACTGCCGCCTAAGGGCATTATCCCACCTAGGGCATTGTCAACCCTAGTGATTTTACAGCCCCACGGCGACGTGATACTTTTACGGCGACTCTGACAGTCCACAGTGAGCTGACAATTTATCAATTGTCTGCGCCATTAATGACGGCGCCATACTACGCTCCGCTATATATATCGGGGAAGGCTACAGTGCTGGGGGCCGGGGGGGAAAAATAACAGGCTTGCTCCCTTTCTCACCCTCTCTCTCTCTCGATTGAGCTCTCTGTTTTACTGTTGCCCAGTCACCTCTCTGACTTAACCGTCGGAGGGTCTCCGCCGGAGCCGCCTCCGGTCAGTGTGGACTTTCTTTTGCAGGCGCTCGTCCCCGACGACAAGGCGACGAGGGGATTGGCCGCAACACATACCTTTGGAAGGAAAGGAGAGTGAGAGAGTTCGATGAGTAAGAAAGGGAAATCAAAGGCTAGGGTTTCTCCAAAATTCTCGGCAAAGGAGATTGGGGGAGCCTTGTAGAAGCCGAAAGACATAGAAAAGAAAAACTCTCATGGGATTCTTTGGTAGAAGAGTCCTCTAGGGAGGAACGGATGAAGAGTCATGGAGACAGAGGTGATCAAGATTCGGCTTGACCTAGTAGAGGAGCTGTGGCTGATCCTGACTGCTCTTGGGCGCAAGTGGTGCAAGGGTCGGGATGTTTTCGATGGAAATTGATCAGAGCTACGGTAGAGGATATAGCTGTGCTTGGGGAGAGATTCACTAAGGTGATAGCTTTCTCTAAGGAGGATGTGAGTACTGCCTATTTGAGGTTGAAGGTTACTTTACTGGAAAAATTTTTGGGTAAGGGCTTTCCACTTGATTTTGTTATGAAAGAACTTAAGGTAAGGTGGAATGTTACTAGGGAGTTTCAGGTGTCCTTTTATTAAGGGCATTTTGGTGTTTCATTTCTTCTCAGAGGAGGAAAAAAAGGGTTCTGGAAAGAGGCCCTTAGTCCTAGTAGGCCAACTTTTAGCTCTAGAAGCTTGGCGGCCCAATTTTAAACTTGGCTGTAATGGTATCCGTCATGCTAGTGTTTGGATTAAGCTACCGGATCTTCCTTTGGAATTATGGGAGGGAGAAAAAGTTATAAGTATAGCAGCGGTGACGAAAAGTCTTTGTTCTGGACGAGTGGATAGAGTCTTCTGTAAGGCTAGATTTTGCTAGGGTTTGTGTCCTAATTGATACTAGGCAAATCATTTTTTCTGGAGCGAAGGTGCTGGTCAATGATGAAATCATTTGGCAAGGGTTCATTTATGAGGTTTTGCCTAAAATTTGTTACATATGTGGTCGGATTGCTAATGATTCTGAGACTTGTGAATGCTCCAATGTTTCAGAAAAACAACGACAAAGACCTATCTATAGACGTGGATCAGGGCCTCCAAGGTCCTGTAACTAGTCCTGTACCTGGACGTGCTAGGAGGCCTGCACCCCCTATGTAGCATGGTGGTCATTCGGAGAAGGATTGGATAAAACAAAAGAAGGGGGCGAGGGGATTGATTGTGAATAAGAAAAAATCATCGGATAAGCAAAGGGAGCAGATGTGGGCTCAAGGTTTGCTCCTCTGATGCAGAATGCAAAGGAGGTGGTGCAACCTATGAAAATCAGCTCTTCATCATCGGTGAAGGCGGAGTCATCTGGTTTGGGAGTTATGAAAGAGAAACATAAAAGATCGCCACCCAAGGCAATGTTAATGTCTTTTTCCTCGAGCTCTGATTCGCCTTCTCAAAATAAATGATTGTTAGGGAGGAAGGAGTATCAATAAATGAATCTGATAAGCAACTTGTTCTGTACTATCTGAGCATTCTCATGGTAAACTTGTAAAGAGGTATGGAGGCATGTGACAATGAAGGTTACTGATTTCGGAATGACAGAGCAGGGAAACAAGAACAAGATAGTGATGGGACAGGCTGAGGCTGAGCTTCAATATCAATAATCTTTGGAGGGGCCAGGTACTCATAATTACATGTTTCTAAATTAAAGTTGATATTGACAAGTCTGAAAGGTAGAGGGTTGATCCAATATCACAGTGTGTAGTAATGGATTAGCTTCCTGCTGAGTCACAATATAAATATTCCCAATCAAAATAATATCGAGGGTCGACTAAGGCTATTGGGGTACATCTTTTTTCATCCCATCACTAATATAAATCCTTGCTTGGAAATGTAGGGAGCTGCTAAACCCCCATTTGGGAATTATGTCAAAAACATGATGAGGTAGTTCAGTCCTACTATTGTTTGATTTTTTGAAACATGATTGAATGAAGCCGCTGTGGGTCGGTTTCAAAGACTGTTGGGGTCTTGTTGGGGTATTCATATGATCTCTTGATAAGACTATCTGATGGGTTTGTAGTGGGTTGGAAGCTGGGATTTGTGAAAATTGATTTTTTTCACTCTAATAGACAAATAGCTTTTGGCATTATCCTTCCTGATTCCAGATTTACTTGGGTGCTTGGGGTTATTTATGGTATAGTACTTATGGTGTTGAATGTGGGCAGCTTTGAATCAGATTTTAGAAGTTCAAACTTTGGAGTTGCCTCTTTTGATTATTGGGATTTAATTGTATTCTGAGCCTGGAGGATAGGAAAGGTGGGAACCTTTTAAACTTAAAAGAGAAATCAAAGAATTCAGAGATTTTTTAAGACAATCTAGTCTTGTTGATTTGGGATATCAAGGGCCATCTTTTACCTGGTGTAATAACAAGTTGGGGCAGGCTCGAGATTGGGAAAGGCTTGACAGGGCTTTTGTTTTTGATGATTGGATGAATATATTTTTTGAGTCTAAGATTCAACATTTGACAAAGTTTGCTTCTGATCACCGACCTTTACTTCTTATAATCTCTAATAGAAGAAGGGGGGATTTTGTTTCTTTTAGGTTTGAAAAGATTTGGTTGTATGGAGAGGATATTTGGAGGTGTTTACAGCAAGCTTGGAGGTGTTTTGACAATGTGTCCCTAGCTAGTAAGTTATCCAAACTGCTCCAGCAAACTAAGGTGGCTATTCAGCGATGGAAATGGTCATTGGAGAATTTGTTTAAGAGGAGGTAAGAGTTGAATCAACAGATATTGGGCTTGCAGCATCAAGAAAAAGTTAATGGGTGATTATCTATTCAACAACATATATATTTGCTATCATTGTTAAGACAATATAAGTGCAACTTGTATAGTCAGAAGATTTTTTGGAGGCAAAAATCAGGACTTGCATGGATTAAAGATGGAGATGCTAATACTTTCTTTTTCCACTAGTCCACTATTTTGAGGAGGCAAAATAGAATATCGCAGATTTTGGGTGTGCAGGGGACCATGGTGGAGGATGACGAAATAGTTTGAAATATTTTTTTTATTCAATTCCAAAATTGGTGGCAAACTCAAGAGGATATTGATGATATTGATCTTGGGGTGGTGGATACAGTTTTCTCAATGGAAAATAATATGGAGTTAATTAAGCCAATTTTGGATGAAGAAATAGTTGACGTTATCAAGGATATGAGTCAGACAAGGCCTCGAGACCTGATGGTTTTCAACCATTCTTATTTAAGCATTTTTTGAGTATAGTTGGGAGGGAGGTAATTGAAGCTGTCCAAGATGTATTTATGACTAATTCTATGCCTATAAATTAGAAGAATACTTTCATTGCCCTCATTCTTAAAAAATAAAATCCAAATAATGTTAATGATTATTGGCCTATCAGTTTGTGTAACACTGTTTATAAAATCATAGCAAAGATTTTGGCAAATCGAGTGAAGCTATTTTTATCAACTCTAATATCTACTGAGCAAGGTGTTTTTGTGCCTAGAAGGAACATTGGAAGAATATTCTAGTCGGGCAGAAGGTTATGCATTCACTTATACGAGCCCAAAAAGTCGGAGTCTAATGGCCCTTAAGATTGATATGGAAAGGCGTATAATAGAGTCCATTGGCCCTATGTGCTTAAGATATTGGCTTATTTTGAATTTCATTCCTATTTTATAAATTGGATTACTACTTGTATTATGGACTTTCGTATTGCTATTTTGATGAATGGGACTCCAATGGATTGGATCTAGCCTACTAGGGATTGAGACAGAGGTGCCCTCTTTCTCCTATCTTTTTTATCTCTGAATCTTATCCAAAATGCTTGCTCAGGTTGTGCAATGGAATCTCTTAAGGCCATATAAGGTGGGTGTTAATGGCCCTCTACTGTCGCATATTTTCTATGCAGACGATGTGCTACTAGTGGTGAGGGCAACACCAAGGGACGCTATTTATATAAAAGCAATATTGGAGACTTATTGTTTGATGTCCGAACGAGCTGTTCATTCACAAAAGTTCTTTATTATTTTTAGTCCCTCGACACAGAGAAAGGTAAGAAGAAGTATACGTAATTTATTGCACATGACTGAGAACAGGTAATCGTGAAGGTATTTAGGTGTATCTTTATCCAGAGACTGGTTGACTGTGTTTGATTTCAATTTCTTAGTGGAAGCCAATACAAAAAGAATTGAAAGTTGGGCATGGAATGCTCTGTCTTTTGCTGGGAGATTAACTTTATTGCAGTCTGTTTTATTCTCATTACCTTTATATTGTTTGGTCTCCTTACATGTTCCTATTATGATTTTAGATCACATTGAGAAAGAGTTCAAAGCTTTTTTATGGGGGTATTTGGTGGAGCAAAGAAAACTGTATCTCATTTCTTGGGAAAGTATCTGCACTCCAAAGCAGTGTGGTGGATTGGGGTTATCCATGCTTGTTAAGAGGAAGAAAGCTTCTTTGGGAAAAATAATGACTTAGTTGATTTTAAATCCTAACTCTTTGTGGGCTAGGTTGGTCTCTGCCAAGTATAAGTTTCAGGGTAGTTGGTTTAATTATACCAAGCCACCAAAGTGTTCTACTATATAGAGTAGAATTGTGCAAGTTGGACCCAAAGTTGAATTTTACTTTCTTTGGGTCATTGGGTCTGGTGAGGATATTAATGTATTGCTTGATCCTTGGATCTCTATTGTCTTTTTGGCTATGACTCCTGTTATTATTAATATGGATGTGGAATGTGAACAATAGAACGTTAAAGACCTAATAACAATGGAAAGAAAGTGGAATGAGAAAATTTTGTCTGAATTGTTTCCCATGGAATTACAAAATAAAGTTCAAGCTATTCCTCTACCCTTGGGAGGTTGGAAGGATCTCAAACAGTGGGAACCTACGGCTGCAAGTAAGGTGAGGCTGAAAGATGTTGACGTTGTCTTACATCAAACTCCTGCCACTAGTCCAATGGTTATTTTAAGAAATTATGAAAGCTTCAGGTCCCTCTCAGAGTAAAAGTATTTTTGTGGAAATTATTGTGGGGAAGGTTACCAACTAAGAATTTTTTTGTTATTTTAATATGTTGACAGCTGATCAAATTTATTGTGGACAGTGTGCAAACATGATAAAAAATTGCCTACATATTTTCATTGACTGCTCTTATGCTAAAAGTTACCGGGAGCTGTTGCAAAATGTTACTGATCTTAATTTAACTCTGCTTTCTTTGGAGCATATTACACAATATATATTTAATTCTCACCTTGATTGTAGGAGCAGATTGCTGATTGTCTGTATGATATGGGCTATATGGAAAGTTCGTAATCAGAGAATTTTCTGCAATGAAATATCTTCCCCTCTCCAAACTTTAAGGGATGCAATGTATAATTTGCAGGAATTTATTGGACAAGAAATTTCTATGTAGCCTATGGACATGCCATTGAACTGGGATCTATTGGAATAGCTCGGCTGGAGTCTTTTGTTCCTCAGTTGGTGGGTTGGCTTCCTCCTCCAATAGGTGTCCTAAAGTTGAATTTTGATGCTTCTATATCTTCTGACGAGTATGCTACAGCTTACATTATCCGAGATCATTATGGGAGACTTGTGAGAGCAAGAGGCAAGAAATTGCCACCCTCATCGATTCCTCATGCTGAAATGATGGCGGCTTGGTTGGGTTGTAAAGTTGCTATACAGAAACTTCACGCTTTGAATCTGTAGGTGGAGGGGGACTCTTGGACTGTAGTCCAATGAAATATCTTCCCCCCTCCAAACTTTAAGGGATGCAATGTATAATTTGCAGGTGTTGCGGCCAATCCCTTCATCGCCTGGTCGTCGGGAACGAACACCTGCACGGGAAAGTCCATACTGACCGGAGATGCCTCCGGCGGAGACCCTCCGACGGTCAAGTCAAAGAGAAGACTAGGCAACAGTAGAGAGGAATCAGGGGACTCAGCGGTGGAGAGAGTGAGAGAGAGAGAGAAAAACCTCCTCCTCCCAAGCTGCTGCCTTACCTCATTTTATAGTAAGAGGTGGTATGGTCCCACCGTTGGTGATGTAGACAACTGAAGAGTCGTCAAATCGCTGGGATTGTCATGTCGTTGACAAGCTGACAGGTCCTAGGAATTAATTCTCGTCCTTGGCAGGACAGTGCCCCAGGTCCCTGGCTGGACAACGCCTCTCGACGGTTGCACGGCATGTCCTTGACGGGATTGCAGCCCATGCCACTCGTTCGGCGTCTAAAAGGGGCCTGCAGTGGTCGGACATCGGTTGCCTAAACCGACAGGGAGTCGGTGATGCAAGATCGACTTTCAGGTGATCTGAGACAGTGTCGGTCTGTTAGGCCGACACGCTCCGATCGGGCATGGTCGGTAGTTATCGTTAGTGCTGCCCGTCGTCAGTCGGGCAAAGCCGATCGGTCCATCCTCTAGGATGGGTCGGCATCGGGGATCCGTCGGTGAGTCAGACGTTGGAGAGTCGAGGATGGGTCGGCATCGGGATCCGTCGGTGAGTCGGCATTGGAGAGTCGGCATCAGGATCGGTCGGTATATCCCAACAGTTGCCCCCCACTCCTGAGTCGGACGTCACGTCGGTCCGCGTTTCTACACAGGCGGGGCGTCGGGCGAAAGGAGTGGATTCTTTATTGCGTCATGCCCTGATTCTGCTGATCTCACCAACAGACGATCCAGACAATCGGTGTCAGATGACTCGATGTCCGATGATTTGATGTCAGGCGACCCAGTGTCAGGTGATCCGTCGTCAGGTGATCCGATGTCAAACGACTCGGTGTCGGACGATCCGGTGTCAGACGATCCGGCATCGGACGATCCGGTGTTAGACGATCCGGTGCCAGACGATCTGATGTCAGACGATCCCTGGGAGAACGCAAACTGCCGTTTGGCACTCCCTTGGGAGCGCGGACCGCCCAGGCTCCCTCGGGAATGTGGATCGCCGTCAGCGAATCAATTTTGAGGCACAATTTTTTCGCCACATGTTGGGAAGTCGTTGGGCCGGCGCTGTTCAAGCAAGTGAAGGCAACGTGGCCCGATCTGGGATGGGTGCGCCGAACCGTCGGCTGGAGGAGGGCCCGGATGCTGCCAGGTGTCGATCATCCGAGAGGTTCTCGTCGGCGCGCCCTCATCCCGACCGTCGAAAGGCCCTATATATATGAGGTCACTTGTTTCCAGAACCCCACTCTCACAGTTTTACTGCGGAGACTCTGCCCAAGCGGTCCCCCGATCTTAAGTAGCTGCCTCCGCCTTCATTCCTTGGAAGGTTCGTCCGAGACTTCTGTTTTCTTTCGCCTTCTTCTTACTTCTTTTGGAATCCTCTCTCCTTCTTCTTCTCTGTCTTTCCCTTCTTCTTCTCTGTCTTTTCCTTCTTCTTCTTTATCTTTTCCTTCTTCTTCTCTGTCCTTTCCTTCTTCTCGGTTCCGGCATCATGGCCAGGACTTCTCCTCGGGGAGCTCAGTCGGGGAATCTGACTGATGATCTTCGATCAACCCCGGAAGTGGAGGTCTCCTCACTTTCGGAGCCGAATGTCGATCGACTTCGGGATCAGTATTGTATCCCGGAGCAGTTCCGACTCTTCGCCTCTGGGGCCGGGGGGTGGGTCAACAACCCGTCCGCGGGCCAGGTGACTCTGTATGTCGAGGACCTCCGGGCTGGTCTTCGGCTCCCGATTTCGGAGTTTGTTCAGAATCTTCTAGATTATTACGGACTTTGTCCGGCGTAACTGGCGTCGAACTCAGTTCGGTTAATAATCAGCATCACCCTGTTGTATTAGCTTTTGCTGACCAACCCTCGAATCTCTCTCTTTCGGGCATTCTTCATCCTCAGACCCCACCCTAAGGCTCGAGGGTGGTGGCTCTTCAATCCCGAAAGGGTTTTTCTTTCATCACTGATTTCCATCGTCCATTCATGGGTGGAAGAATCAGTTCTTCTTCGTTTCCTCTTCTTCTCCTTGGGGTTTTTCTTCCTTCTGGGGCGAGCCTCAGACCGAGGTGAACGAGAACAGCCGAATGGAGGCGGACGATCGGGAGGATTTCTACCGACTCAAAGACATGTCGGTACCGAAGTAGAGGGAGCTTGTTACCGAATAAGCCCTCTATGACGCTGGCCTGAGCCTGGTCCCCCGTCTAGGTACTGTCCGATCTATCGGTTGTCTTTTCGCTTCGCATTTATCCCCGAACATGTACTGATTCTCTTATTGAAATTGCAGGTACACCACCGAGGATGAGGCCGACTGACGTCGAGATCAGACAATATGCGGCGAGGAAGAGGCCGGCGTCCGGGGTCGGGCCCTCACGACCGTCGAAGAGGCCCCCGACAATAGCGCCGACCGCCACCGCATCGGTGGCCGATCAGTCGGAGCCGGTCATTGCGCTTTCGGCTCCGACGGTACCACCAGAGGAGCAGCCGGTGGAGGGAATGGCCGAAGGAGCGTCGGTGGTTTCGTCGATGGGGGAGGCGCAGGATGTCGTTCGGGAACCCGAACGTCCTCCGTCGGTGCCCGCTGCTGCCTCGGGGGGTGCTCAATCAAGCTCGAGCATCCCTTCCTTCCCCGATCTACGGGCCTGGGCGGCCGATCGAGGGAAGGCCCCGATGGCCCCTGCAGACGACTCAAGGTCGGGGGGTCGCGCCACGTCGTTTGGCACCCGGATCCCCGAGGAAGCGTCAGCCCTGGCCGACCATAACTTGGCCAGGAGATTATGTCAGGGGACCCTCCTTCCAGCCGACGTGGAGGTTCTGAAGGCTCGGCAGGTGACCGAGATGCTGTCTTCCTTTTACCCGACCGTGATCGGGGTAAGTTCTGCCTCGCCTCCTTCCTCTGTTGCTGTCTTTATTCTTTCATCTTTCTGACGGTCGGTTTCTGTTTGTGGTTGATTTACATTATGTCCGAATTAGAGGTCGGATATCGGAGGTTCGGGGACGTCCGTGCGGCCTGGAAGGATAGGGCGACGACCGTCGAAGCCGAAAAGACGGTACTGGTCGAGCAGTTGAAGCTGTCGACCGATCGGGAGGCGAGACTTGAGGATGAGATCTCTTGTCTCATGGATGCTTTGGCTGCCTCGGGGGTCGAACTTAAGTCGACCCACGGGGAAGCCAAGCGCAAGGGCCGAACCGCTCACCGACTGCGGCGGGAGCGGGATGGCGTCATCGTCGAACTCGAGGCCGAACGCGAGTAGCTCTGGGTTAGCCTGGAGAATCTCGCCAAGGTCGAGGAGGACTTGTCAATCACCCTGTGGTAGGTGCTCCCGAAGGGGCGATGGAGACCGACGCGGGCGTCGGCGGCTGCTCCTGGAGGGCATTGGACGTGCCGCCGGTTGCTCCACCGACGAGGGTGGCAACCGGATTGGTTGTTGCTGAAGGTTCTTGACTGCGTCCGTCAACACGGTCATCTGCCGCACGATCGCTGCGATCTGTGCCTCCGTGATCACCGTGGGGTGCGGAGAGCTAGGTTCCGCCATGGAGGGTGGAGGGGAGGCCTCTTCCCGGCGGGAAGAGCGCCTCGCCGACCCGGTGACCCTCGACCGCTGAGCTCTGGTTCTTATCATCTTAGGAGATGTTTCGAGTTCCGTGGGGGTTACAATCCCTGGTGCTGTCGATGAAGCACTACGCCTTGCCCCCCTACCTGGCGTGCCAATCTGTTGCGGCCAATCTCCTCGTCACCTGGTTGCCAGAATCGATCCCCCCGCCGCCTGGTCGCCGGGGATGAGCACATGCAAAGAAAGTCCGTACTGACCGGAGGTGGCTCCGGCGGAGACCCTCCGACGGTCAAGTCAGAGAGGAGACTAGGCAACAGTAAAAAGAAACCAAGGAGCTCAACGAGAGAGAGGGTGAGAGCGAGAGCTAGAGAGGAGGAGGGATTCAAGGGTTTCGAAAAGACCTCCCAGCACTGTTGCTTTCCCCGATATATATAGTAGAGCACGGTATGGCACCGTCATTAATGGCACAGACAATCGAAGAATTGTCAACTCACTGAGGATGTCAGAGTCATCGTGAGGTTGTCAAATCACCGTGGGCTGTCAAATCGCTAGGGTTGACCCATGCCTTAGGTGGGATAATGCCCCTAGGCGGCAGCGCCGCATGCCGTTGTCAGGAGTGACAGTTTCTGACAGTCGTACGGCATTTGAAGGAGCCGACCGACTGTAGGTCGGTGGCTAGTTGAGGGACGTCGGGTGGAAACTCGGGGCCCCTCCGACAGTCAGTCGGGCGCGCTGTAAGAGTCGGACATCGGACTCCATAGTGCAGCCGATCGGGAAAGAGGAGAGGGTCTGCCCGACCGACGTATCCTCGGTCGGTCGGTAATGGCAGCCATCGGTCGGCAGAGTCGGGTGTCGGTCATGTAGGCCCGACGATAAGTCGGCGTGAGTGGAGTCGGTCGGTATTCCCCAATAGGTACATTGACAAATTCTACCGCTAGTTTTTGCTTCATTACAAATCCAAGCCGCCCAGCTCAGTAGATAAATTTGATATAGAACAAGTCAAGATAATTTTATGGGCGAGTCCAAATATGGCTAGAGTTACAAAGTAAAGTTAGTCTGGGTCGCATCAATCTCCATATAATCTGCACCGGAGTGTTGTTTGACCAAACCCCGACTTTCATAGCATGCATTACTTTATAGGCGCAAACCTAAGTTTAACTTGCAACCGTATGCCCATACCTGCAACAAATTCAGAAATTTTAAGTGCGGTAACAAGAGAGAAAAAGAAAAAGAAAAGAAGTTTGGTAACGTGAAAAAGAGGAATAATAGTGACCTTGGTTTGGAGTCCCTGTGGCCATGTAGCTGTCTCTTTGTGGGAGTACGAATACTTCTTCAAAGTATGGGGCTGTGGGAGTATCCAACCAGCCTTCACCCCTCGTGGGTCTGCAGCAGAGCTCACACTTCACATAGATTCAGATTCTTTCCTCCCCTTTCCTCAGCAAATTGACAAGCATTAATGGCCAAAGGTGTGCAACTGTTATTGCTGCTCAACAACAAGGGAATCAGGGCAGGTTTTGTCATGCTTTCCTGCCCTGCTTCAAATATAGGCATGGAAGCCTGCAACTTTTGTTCTGTACCCAACGAATGGTCAGGGCTTGGGATCTAATGCAGGTGTGCTGTGGGATCATACATGACACGTTCTCTTCTCGCACAGCATCATCATGAGATGATGTATACCAGCCAACCAGACACAGTTCATGATATAGTGTGTCAGACTAGGTTCCTGCCTGACCCCAGTTCATGCCTGGTTGCCAACGTTCACCTTCATGATGGTTCCTTTTCCATCATTTCTCCCATGCTTCTCTATAGTACCAACCCAACTATTTCAAACCAAACCGTTTGATATAACCAGTCATCAAATTGATGACCATAACCTTGCTATTATGGAGCTGCTTTTTTGGATGATGAATGGGTGATCATGGAAAAGAACCACAGATGGATTCATCTACTTGATGGCATGGACCAATGGCATTGTTGTGATGCTGATGCTGCTACCAACATCCAAGCAACTTGGTAGCCATTGCACTGCTATTAAGCCTAGTCTAAAATCAAACTATTTGGGGTTGGCTTCATGATTTCTTGCATTTTGATTATTGCTACAGAAAATGCGTATGATGTTTTGTTGACTAAAGAAAGAACAGCATGGCAGGGCGTTTGCATCTTTAACCGGAATAAGAAGATGGTTATGTTGCACAACGAGAAGTATAAAACTACAAATTGGAAAAAAAAAAAAAAAATGGAGCCTAAAGAGGCTAGAGATCCTGCAATCATAGAAAGATTGGATACAATTAGGAAACCTCGTTTTATATTTGTTGTGATATTATTCTAGTATAAGCATGATTTGGGACTTGTATCTCATGTACTATTCTAATAATGTCTCGTCTGTTATCTGATTTCTTAAAGTAGGAGCAAACTCCAAATCGGTGCAAATTAAATTTTCAGTGTGATTTAAAAAATATAAGTGAAAGAGAAATTTTATAAGTGTTTTTTAATTAACTGCTATGCATGGTAAACTACCTCATTTAGCTCTTGTCTATTAGAAAAATGCTCGTATCATTTAGTTCATATGTCTTCATTAATTCAAACTGACATATCAGCAAATATTATTAACTTAAATTAAATTTGATGTTTTTATATGTAAAATTTAGTTATTTAAAAAAAATTTAATACTATTCTAGACGAATTCAAACTATTAAGGAAGACAAAAATGATGACTAGCTCAGTTGATAAGGTCACTAGATGTTGATGCTAGATGATTAGATTTGAATCTCACCCTCACCTGATTCCAGTCAAGCTTTTACCCATCCTCTGCTTCTCAAAATAAAAAAGAAAAGAAAGGAAAAAAATATTCATAAAGATAAAAACCACCCACCATCGGCAACTGGGCTCAATCCTGGCCAGCATCAATTCATTTACATTTGGACTTTCCCTCTATATCAATGTTAAAATATTAGAGTAACGCATGAGATGGTTTCAAGCAGATGGTCTGTGACTAAAAACTATATGTGTTCAACAAATCTGTGCTTATAGTTTTATCAGAATCTTGTGACATTTCACAGTCTCTTGAGCAGCTGTAAGAACGTCAGCTTTTGATGGCATGCCCCTAGCTTTCGTGACAAGATATAATTATAGTTTCTGAAACCACAGTGCTGTCGATCTATTTCCGTGGTGCATTATCCTCAGAAGTACTCGAATGGCCTCTTCACTGAAGTGCTTTTCAACTCTTAATTAAATCATGGACTTCATTTTGTCTGTTTCCATTTGTTCGAGGACCAGCATCATGGAGTTCATCACTTAATCTCAAATGGAGCTTTTCTTATTTTCAAGTTGATGGCCCAGCAGGGATTGGTAGATCTCGGTAATAAGAATAGACCGATCAAAGGCATTATAGAAGAATGAAACTATTTTACTCTTACAATAGTAGTAGAAGGATCAGCAGAAGCTGTTCTCCATTAACTTGACGAACTCATTGAAGTCAATCTGGCCATCCCTTCTCTGTAGCGCCCAGGTTGGAGATAACTTTCTGCAGCTCCATTGAATCTATGAACCCATCACGGTTGCTGTCAAACACATGGAATGCCTCGTTCACTTCTTCCAAGCTGGGCTCCCTCTTCTCAAACATGGAGTAAAGCTCATCGCAACCCATGTATTCCTCAAGCCACCTGCCTTCCTGACTACAAGATATGCCCATTCTCTGCATTACCATCTCCACATCTTCAGTGCTGAGCTCAAGATCTCCTTTAGCTGGAGTAGATGTGTTCTTTCTCTGTTGAGAAACTCCTTTTTTTTTTTTTTTGAAGGAAAATGGAGGCAACAAAGACTCTGTTGACCCTGTAGATTTTCTAGCACTTTTGTAGAGTCCTTTTGACCATCTTGTTCTTATACACTCTTCCACATTTCTACATGTAATTATTTCACTTTAATAAAATTTTGGTGACTAATGGCTTCCAGTAGTCTCCACTTCCCTCAAAAAAAAAAAAAAAACTGTTGAGAAACTCAATGTTCAATTCAAGCAAACACAGGAAGTGGAATCCAAGAAGACCCAGCAAGCTCCAAAAGAACTGGTGAGGTTTGTTGACCGAGTTGATGGTTAAGGAAGAGAAGAACAATGAGAGAGAGTGAGAAAGGATTCCTAGAGGACTTTTCCATTGGTTTTTCTGGCACGTCTGAAGAAAGAAAAGGTGAAGAAAGCGGAAGGGAGAGATGGGCTGCGGTTAGTATGAGTGTGGAGAAAGAGGGAGGTGGTGCATAATACAGGACTCTGGACTTCAATAGGATACCAAAATAGCTGTCGAGTTGGAGGAAGGATCATGGTTGGTGCAAAGTCCAAACGTTTATGGAATGTAGGAAGAGAAGTGGTAGATATTTGCATTCAAAAAAGAAAAGAAGCAGCTGCTGTCACACTGCTTCTGAAGCACCTACCCATTCAAGGAAGAACTTTTGATTTTGGGGTGGTCTTCCTCCCTCTATTTTCCTTAAAAAAATAAGAAGAAGAAGAAGAAGAAAGAAAGAAAGTTTTCATTTCAGAAGTCATGGATAAGAAAATAACAATCAGAGATGCCAACTTTGTGATTATTTTTAATATACTCTGATGATATGTACGAGTGATTTGAAGGAGTTGCTGGTAAAAACCATCCTAATTTAGGGGTGGCACTTAGGTCAAGTCGGATACAAGATTGATAAAAAATCTCAGTGAGGTTTTGAGATTCTTCCTTTCTAGCCTACCTTCATATTTGAAGTTTTATTTATTTGTCTATTCAGCTGTTCTTGTATCTCTTTGACAATATTTTTTTGGTGGAAGTTGTACTTTTCTTATTAGTTATTTTATATTAATCGGAGATCAATTGCTTGTAGCTTCTTAGCTTCCAGATAATCATTACAGTCTTGAAAGTTTTTGTCATTTGTTTTTTGGATATAAAGGGAAGCTTAGCTTTTTTTTCTTTCTTGATGTAAAGGAAGGGTTAATATCATATTATCATGTGTACCTGTAATGAATAAAATCTCATTTTTGAGATCAATCATATGGGTACAGAGGATTCCATGTACATGATATGTTAATGCAGAGTGCTCTCCTGTTCTTATGCTGAAAGACCAGTGAAATGCTAAGGGTTTTGAACCTACTCATTTATCAAAACTACTGATTGGGTTTTGCATCTCAGCATTTTTGGTGTCTCACCTGAATGAACTGCACTGCTGATGGACTTGAATTCTGGCACTGTGAATTCATGGATGACACTTTTGCTGGCATTTCTTTATCACAAAAGAAATTATGTAATTATGTGCATTCTTTCATAATTCCTCTACCAATATCTGGTTTTTTTGTCAAATTTTCTTTGAGCAAAAAATTTTTGGTCAGATTACTTGACTTTCCAAGTTCCCAATTTCAAGTACTAAAGTTAGGTGTCTATGGTACAACTACAATTATGGTTTCTAACTTCTCTCTTTGTATCTCCTCTATTATTGATTAGTTTATTATCTAACTGAGTTTCCCTTATGATTTAAAAATCTGTATTAATTGTAGCTGAAGAGTTCGGTAAGCCAGGAAAGCTTGTTGAAATCTAAAATATACATCGTCATTATACTTGCGCATGCCTCATGGACAACAATATCATATATACAGCGCAGTCCTGTTTGATTAGGATTATATTAGTAGCTTATACAATACTATTAAAAGTTCAGTTCTTTGTCCACAAAGAGCCAGGTTTAACATATACTCATGACACAATAATAATCTATGTCATTAGCTTTGTTGAATGTCCAAAATTTGAAATATTATTATTCAATTTACTTAAAACTGGTAATAGGAGATGATGTTCAGGGTACAGCTTAAGAAATTTATTTAACCTTCCCACTCTCTTACATCCATCCCATGTAAACTCATTGGAAGATTAACTCGATGATACAGATTAACTAATCTATATTTTCAGGCACTAAACCAGACATGGCAGATCTGTTGCAACTCCGCACAACTTCTTCCTTCTAAAGTGAATATCTTGTCGGATCAATTTTCTGCTCTCAGGGATCAAATACTTTTATGCATGCAGGTCTTTCTCAAAATTCTATTATGCATCAATGCTCTCAAAATTTAACAGTTTGGTTACTCATGTATGTATATATGATTTGCAAGAAGTCTCGAAAGAATTCAAATATTAAATATTAGATTAAAATGTGGAAAAAAGAACATATAAAATCACACATTTACTTATTTATTTACATAAACAAAAGCATTAAAGGTGAGGACGATGGTTAAAAATTGCCATTAGCAGAAAAAAGTCACATGTCTAACTTGCAGTACACTAGTGTTTTTGTGATTAAACATTAATAATTTACAAATAAATAAACAAATACTGCTATAAGTGAATAGTTATTGATTGATTATCACCCGATTATACTTGGAACGGCACATATGATGCAGCTTCCGCTAATCTCCATTCAAGCCTTAAATTTCTGAATATACTATGTAATTTACAGGAAGCCATCAAACTATAGATGTTATTTCATGATCTTATTCTTTGACTGATCCTTTTCTTTCTGGACCTTTGGCAGTCATCAAAGTTAAATGATCATCAGAATAAGATTTCATGATAGTGTTTCAAAGGTGACCTTTATAGGACGTCGCATTTTGTAAATTTGATCAGATTAGTATTTATTGTAGAGGCTTTTGCTTCATTGATCATACTCTAAATTATAAAAAACATGTGACAACTCTGGTCAAACAATTGAAGATTCTCAGGTGTACTCTAAGTTTGATTAAGATTTTGTTTTGGTAAGTTACAGTTCAACTTGACGTAGATGGAAGCCAGAAACCATGCCATGTGCTGGTGAGCCACAAAAGCTACCTCCACACAAGGGACGAGAGCAATGTAGATCTGTCACAACCCTTTAATTTCTTAGTGCCGAAGTGATTGTATATTTTAGATATTATCCAGACAAATTTTGCCTACATTTTTCAAAACACAACTACCTAAATATTGATCTCAGCTGCTTGCCTTGTGGTACCTAGGGAAATGGAAGGCATAGAGGGAAACCAATTGTAATAACAAGTTTTATGATGGTACATTAACTGTATAAAAACATGAATAAGTACCACTTAAAGCTACATTAGTGACAAATAATTTAAGCTGTATACTCGAGGAAACCAAAGTGATATGGGACAAAAATATTCTCGTATTATTATCAGATCTGTTAATTAGTGATAAAAAAGACAAGCAATGTTTTTATATTAGTAATTAAAAGATAAAGATAATTAAATCGCCGTAGTTTGCTTAAGGTACATATGGTGGCAGATGATATGCAGATAAGGCCTAGAGACTAGATATACCTCCATGAGAAGCATATATTTGTGGAAAAAAAAGAGAAGGAAACTCAGGCCTAAAAAACATTGCACCATTCCTTTCAATTTTGTCGGCAAAAAGGAGGTCATCTAAGAAGAGAAACCCACCCACTGCTTATTCTTATCTAAGCTAATTTCTTCCTGAGAGCTAATGCTGAAGCTTAGGGAACAGGAGGTAAGGTTGGAGAATTGAGAAATCTCCCACTCCTTGGGTTAGTGTTGGCTCCAGGTTCTCTATAATCGATCTCCACCTCCATCATATCCCTCTCTATCCCTGAATTTTCCTGAAACACCCACAAAAACAAATAAAAACTACCAATCAAAAGGCTAAAAAGAATAACAAGATCATGAAATAAGGTAGAAAGGAAATAAAAGAAAGCAGGAAACATACAAACCTGATGTACTAAAGGCTCAGGAGAATGCCACCTCCCATAATGCCTCATCACCCTAATGCTTCTCCCATATCCTACATGCCCAACATAAGAAACTAGAGCTATGACACCTGCAATAACGACCAACCAATGGAACTAACAAAAAGTGAGTACCCTGAGAGGAGGAGAGGAAGACAAGGGCTGACATGAGAACCAGTGCCAGAAACGAGGCCTTCCCATCGTTTCCTTGGTATACTACTCTTCGTTGAATAATGCGTATTTTGGCTTTGGGATGATGACTGATAGCGTCACCGCCTAAATCCGGAAACCGCTTGGGGAGATCCGGCCCCTCCATGCCTCGTAACCGCTGCTGCGCACCGCGCCCTCGGGCTATGGTTGAGGGAGGCTGCCAGGGCAGCCACCTGCGCCAACATATATAACAGAAATTATAAAAGACCTAAACAAGTCGTTACATCCATCTGAAGATCAAAAAAAAAAAAAAAAAAAAAAAAAAAAAAAAAAAAAAAAAAAAAAGAGTGAAAGTTAATTCCTCTTAAAAAAACTTCTCATCCAGTTAGATATTTGGATAACTTTGTAAGACTATTCTAAATTTTTAAAAATTTAATGACTATTTTGAAATTACAGAGAATGAATCTAAAAGAGAAAAGATGCAAAACATACTTGACAATTACAACGACGAAGATGTGCTTGTTGAGAAACATCCGAGAATTTCTTTCTCTCCAATAAATCTAGATAAAGACACCAATTAGTATTAACATAACCTTTTGAGCAATTTTGAAAAATTTTTTCTTCTTTCATTCTAGATATAAATTTTCAGATGAGTTGTGTGACTGTAGAACTCCAAGCAAATAATGACATATCGAGTTCGAGATGGTGGAGAAAAAGACATAATCAATGAAAAGATGATCCACCGATTCGCATGAGTTTTGACAAAGCACACAATGTCCAAGATTCTTGCCAAATTTTCTTTCAATAATATCTCGTGTTAAGCCTCTTCCTCCAATAAAATCAAAGAAAGCACTTTAACTTTAGTAGGACTGTAAGCTTCCACAAAAATGATGTGAATTTACACTTCAAATCTCTCGATGTCAAGAAGTGAGAATAAGGAGTGACGTTTCCATTGCTACATTCTGTCCAAATAAACTTATCTTGCTCTAAATTTAGAATCACTGTTGAGAGCGTGACGAGCATAAGTTGATGTTGCTGCCGAATCTCAATCGATTGATTTTGGATACTCCTAAACTTCTATGACCTTAAGTTTATGTTGAAGAAGTCCGAAATCCTTCTATTTTTTCTCCTAGTGCGAACATAAAGATCTTGTAGTGGAGCGTTACATAACGAGCTGTCTTTTCAGAAGGATGTATATTTGCCATTTCCAACATGCAGATGAATCCTGTTCCAAAATGCCAGGAGGGCCATGGGGACTTCCTTCCAAAAGTTTGAGCATCTTTTTGAAGGTTTCTAATATTTAAAAATTTTAACCTTCCTATGGTACACAAACTCAATTTGTTTCCTCCAAATACCCGAATCCTTGGCAAGATATCTCCCAGCTCATTTTGCCAACAAAGCATTGTTGGAGAAAGAAATATCTTTGCCATTCAGCCACCCTCCTCTTTTTGCATATAGACAGTCTGCCAATTTATTTTACACGAGAATCTATGATAATTTATAGAATCCATCCAAAGAAAAGACCGCTTGTATTTGCCGATTCGCTTAATCACCTAACTCGATAGCTTGAAAAGTGATAGATAATAGAGAGGCAGAAAACTCAAGACCGAGTTGATCAAGATGAACTTTCCTCCGTCTACGCTCAATGGGTCGAGTCGGGTCACAACAGGTGCATTCACCATCGCAACGTGCCTCAGCGAAGCGATGGGAAGATGAGAATTATCTCACTCACCAGAGCGCAGGGACCGAAGCATTTAGATCAGCATTTAAATTGAGGAAAATGTTTAGTTTATTATTATTTTGTTTTGTTTTTGTGGAACTTGGGTGGGGTCTGATTCGAGTTTAACATGAACTGGACCCAGACAGAATCACTTTTGGCCCCAAGGCATGGATCCAAAGAGTTCCGCCGCCCTTTTTTGGATTCGCCTCTGGCTAGGTCTCACCTTTACCGGTGAGATCCTGAGTTAAACCATTGAATAGATGTTGGTACATGCAACCCCACGAAGAAGGAGGTGAACGACCGTGATCCCAATTTGATGATATATTTTCTAATTATTAATGCAAACTAATCATGAAATTATGCTATAGTAATATAACATGGTCTTATTTAACTAAGATTGGTATGGTCGGCTCTCCTCAAAAGTATAGGTATGTTTATCAAAGAAATACACACATGTTCTACGGAAAAAAAAAAAAAAAAAATACACATATATATATTTATGAAATTGCAATAAAAAAGATAGGATGGATGGTTCCACTTCCGACATATATCAAGATCAACTTTGATAATAGTATCAGAGATAAGTACAATGATACTAGCTTTGTGATCCCAAGAGTCTGGCTCCGACTTGATGGCAACCGTAGGGAGCTGTCTGTTTGAGCTATAATCTCGGGAATAAAGCTCCATGACACTTGGATAGGGATCATTATGCTCACGGAACTTGCATGGTAACTAGTGAAATACACACCTATTTATGTAATTGCTCTCAAAGAGATAAGATGAAGAACATCACAATTGGTCGACCATCAAACCGGGTTTGCTCCATAATTTATGTAGGAAGAGTAGGAGTTTTGTAAGATCAAAATGAACACCAGTCAGCAGGAATCTCGCCTAATGTTCCAGATTTTGTAATTGATTTGTGTAAGAATAGGGTGCAAGTTAGGTAAGTTCTTCATCCGTCGAACCTACTAGATGACAGAACTATAAATGTGACTTGTGGCTGATGATAAATTTGGATAGTTCAGCTATGAAGCCTGGATCCAAGCCTTATGATTGGTTTGCAAAAATTTGTTTCTTCAATGTCCTCACGAGTATAGAGGAACAAAAAGAACCAGTTCTCTCTCAGATTTGTCTTGTTTACCGTCCACATTTGTCTTCTGTCATCATCTGATCACTATCAAATTATTAAGTCCAAATAAAGCTTCTTTTGGCATTCTTTTTTATGGTTTCATATTTTTTTTTCGTCTCTTAAAAACACGTATCCAATAAAAGGAGCATGGAAAATAAAATATATCCAAGAACCAAATTTGTTCTTGGTGTAAGTTTCAATCTGGGGCTACACTTTCACATGAACTGAGGCTAGGGGAGCCCTTCTGGGTTAAATTACGAAAGATAATGGACATTTCAATATGATGATTATTAGCGTGAGTAATTCTTTGTGCACCGCCTGTGGTGTAGAAGACATGACGTGGGGTGCACATTTTCTCAGATTGGATCATATAGCATCACTTTTCGATACATATTTAATATCTGCAGGTTGTATTTTTATTTAAAAATTTTACATGACAAAATATCTTGTTTAAAATTATGATATCTCTTTACAAAAAGTTTTTATGACTTTCTGATACCTTGTATGACTTTCTGTGAATGACCTCCTATGAATATATTATTAGAATTTGATGCCTTGAGATTCGATCCATATTGAGACCACAATGAGATTCACAGTGAAAATGGAGTCCAATGAGATCAAGATCATCTCAAAAGGAGCTCGAACGGAGAAGATACGTACTTTTGAAGTCGACACATAACTCGAGGAGGCGGAGGACCACCGATGGCAGGCTGGCGGAGCGACGGCGGTGGGACGCCGCCTAGCGGCGGCAGCGTGCGGGTCAGGCACACAGGGTGCGGCCTGGTGCGGGGCGTGCGTGCGGAGCGCGGCCCGGGCCCAGGGACCCCGACGCGGGGTCGTTGGGGCCTGATTTTCTCGATCCACTGTGGATCGGATGGTCCACGGTGGTCTGTGGATCACGTGGACATTTTTCATGCATTTCGTGCGGTCCACAATACTATTTCGTGGGCCGGTCATGATCGGATGGCTCTGGTGGTTTGCGGTCATGATCCAACAGCTTGGGGCCTTAATTGGGTTGGTTTAGGACTCCTAAACCTAATCTAATTCAGGTTTAAGCCCTTTAAAAGGGTCTGATCGGTGAATAGAAGGGACAGGTGGTCTTTTTGGCTTGGTTTCTCATAGGAGTAGAACCCGTGACCTTTTTTTTGTACGGCATGAAGATCAGGAGCCCGTGAAGAGAGAGAGAGAGATCATGAAGCTGTGGAGAGGAGCAGGAGGCTTCTGGACAGCGGATAGCAGTCGCTTAGAGGTTCAGGAGGTCTTCCAAGAGAGAGAGTTTTTATGAGGGAAACTTTCTGTGAGAGAGAAATTGGGTGTACGAGGGTTGAGGGTGAGATCTCCTCTTATAAAATTTCTTTTCATAGTGAACTTTGCATACTTCATGGAGACGAGCCCTTTTGTGGCTGATCTACGTATTTTGATTATTTTTTATTTTATTTCTTCTTTCTTCCTGCTGCATCGCGCAGTATCGAAAGGGTCTTGAAAGGTGTTGTCCTGGCCAGACATCCATCCAACAAGTAGTATCAGAGCAAAGCGGTACAAGGACACAGATTGCAGCGGTGGTGAGCAAGACTGAAGATGGAGAAGACAGAACAATCAAGATGGAGATCAACAAATTGACGGAAAGAGCAATTTCTCCTAATGACAGGCAAAGGTGAAGGTCGTGCTCATCCAACAGGGGTTGATCGATGCTCTTTTGTGCGATGAAAAGCCAACCACCATGGAAGTGCGGGATTGGAAACGACTACAGATGCAGGTGGTGAGTATCATCTGCATATACTTGACGGATGAGGTGGTGATCCATGTACTGAGCTAGATTTTTTTGACGGTGCTGTAGTCGAAGCTCGAGGAGTTGTACATGGTAAAGTCTCTCACCAACACTCTTTTCCTCTGGAGGTAGTTTTACTAGCTACAGATGGCTGAGGGACAGAGCGTGCAGGAGCATCTAAGTCACTTCCAGAAGATCCTCACTGACCCCCTCAGTGTTAGTGAGAATGTTGAGGAGAAGACCAGGGCACTGGTTTTGCTAGCGTCGCTTCCATCTTCGTACGAGTCCTTGATGACTGCTCTTCTAGTGGGGAAGAGCACCATAAAGATGGACGAGGTCACCGCGGCGATACTCCAGAACGAGGTTCTCAAGAGGGAGAACCCAGCTTCGAGCTCAGGTGGCGGTAGCTCAGCCTTGGTGGCTTCTGGAGGAGCAAGAGGTGGTAGATGGAGCGATAGGAGATCGCGACGAGGGTGGTCCAAGTCCAGGAGGACTTGAGCAAAGCTAGGTGTTATCGGTGTGAGGAGTTGGAGAGCATCTAGCCAGAGATTGTCCTCAACTCAAAAATCGGACGATGGCTGCTGTGGCGATGGCCAGCAGCGATTCAGATGGAGATGTCCTGAAGATATCTGACGAGGTATCTACTTCTTTCCAGCAGTGGATATTAGATTCTGTATGTACCCATCATGTATATTACAGTGAGGAGCAGTTTGACTCCCTGGAGAATAATGAGAGTACTGTGTATCTGTTGGATGGATCGAGCTGTGCGATCAGAAGCATCGGAACGGTCAGCTAGAGGACACATGATGGTGTAGTGAGGAGATTGGAGGAGGTTCGATACATATCTGATTTCAGACGAAATCTTATCTCACTTAGCAGACTGGATTCGAGAGGCTACAAGATGGTAGCTGGTGGAGGAATCCTGAGGATGCTTCGCGGTGATAGGATTATGCTGGAGGGGAGAAGGGAGCAGAGGATATTATTACGTGACGGGAAGCCCAGTGCGAGGTTGAGCTTCGGAAGCCAAGTGGAGCCCAAAGCGAGGTGGAGCTCCAGATGGAGGTGGATCGGGCACGAGACAGGAGACTCGGAAGGACGAGAGGCGACGTCGCAAGGTGAGATTCCTATTGCCGCAAGATGATGCCCCGAGTAAGTCTTAGGTCAAGAAAAGCACAGCATACGATGGAGATGGAATCGAGCGGCTTGGCTCGACTCTCATGTTTGCCCATCCATGATCAGCAAGTGATTGCCCTAGGCATAGAGGCGAAGAGATCCAGAAGCTCTCAGAGTTAGGAGGAGGCCGAATATCAAGTCGAGGTGAAGATTGTTAGAATTTGACATCTAAGATTCGATCCATATTGAGCCCACAGTGAGGTTCGCGATGAAAAATGGAGTCCAACGAGATCAAGATCACCTCAAACGGAGCTCGAACGGAAAAGATACGTGCTTTTAAAGTCAGCACGCAACTCGAGGTGACAGAGGACCACCGACGGTCGGTGGTGGGATGTCGCCCAGCATGCGCGGCGGGCCAGGCGCACAGGGCATGGCCCAGGCGCGAGCACACGGCCCGGCCCAGGCGCGTGCGCAGGGCGGCCCAAGCACCGCTGGGGCTTGGTTTTCCCGATCCACCGTAGATCGGGTGGTCCACGACCGGATCTGTGGATCGCGTGAGCATTTCCATGTATTTCGTGCGGTCCACGATACTATTCTGTGGATCGATCGTGATCGGATAGCTCTGGTGGCTTACGGTCATGATCCAACAGCTTGGGGCCTTACTTGGGTTGGTTTAGGACTCCTAAACCTAATCAAATTCAGGTTTAAGCCCTTTAAAATGGTCTGATCGGTGAGCAGAAAGGACAGGTAGTCTTTTGGCTTGGATTCTCATGGGAACAGAACTTGTGACCTTTTTTTTCGTACGGCATGAAGATCAGGAGTCCGTGAAGAGAGAGAGAGATCGTGATGTTGTGGAGAGAAGGAGTAGGAGGCTCTTGGACAGCGGACAGCGATCGTTTTAGGGGTTCAGGGGGTCTTCCAAGAGAGAGAGCTTTTGTGAGGAAAACTTTCTGTGAGAGAGAAATTGGGTATACGAGGGTTAAGAATGAGATCTCCTCTTTTGAAATTTATTTTTCATAGTGAAGTTTGCATACCCCGTGGAGACGAGCCCTTTTATAGCTGATCTACGTATTTTGATTATTTTTATTTTGTTCTTCTTTCTTCCCGCTGCATCGCACAGTACCGAAAAGATTTTGGAAGGTGGTGTCCTGGTCAGACATCCATCCAAATATATATGACTTTCTGTGACTTTCTGTGAACATATATAACTTCCTACGAACATATATGAACATATATGTTCATAGGAAGTCATATATATCTACAAAAAGCCATATATATCTACAGAAAGCCATATATGTTGACAAGAAATCATATATATTCACAAGAAGTTGTATATGTTCAATGGAAGTCATATATGTTCACAGGAAGTCATATGGCAAAAAATCATATATATTTATATGAAGTCATATGACAGAAAGTCATATACATTCACAGAAAGTCGTATATATTTAAAAAAATCATATATATTACAAGAATCATATGATACGAAGTCATATATATTTACATGAAGTTATATAATAGGAAGTCATACAAGATATCAGAAAGTCACGAAGGATATTTTCGTCATATAAAATTTTTAAATGAAAATACCAACCTGCAGGCATTAAATATGTGTTAGAAAGTGGTAACTATGTAGTCCAATCAGAAAGATGGTGCATTCACGTTGGATTTTCTACACAGTAGGCGGTGTACAAAGGATTTCTCTATTAGGATTCAGTCTATCTTAGCATTACGGAACTTTCTTTTCGGCCACGGCCCACTCATGAGCACCAATTGGCCCACCATACTACAAAAAGATGACGGGAGTTATCCTTGCAAAAGAACTAAATATAAAATGATAAACCTGCCAAAAGCCTTTACAGTAAAGCCCTTGAAACTTTTTGTGCTGCAAGAAAAGTGATGCAATGTAATGGTTACATCCCTTTGTCTACCAACCAGAGATGCTGCGTTTTATTCTTGGACGATGTATGCTCAACAACATAAACTTCTCTCTGCTTTTCTCTGTCAAAAAGGTAATAGCTGTTAAGAAGCTGTTACAGTAATAAATATCCTAGAATTAGGGATGATAATCAGGCAGATTTTTTAGAATATCCAATCAGTTCTAAATCCTAATGGAATCTGTTTAGTGATATCCTATAGAATTTGGAGAAGATTTGGAACTTAAATTAAAATCCATTCGAATTTGAAATTTGGTCCTCGGATATCTGCTATTCAAATCTTTATATATATATATATATATATATATAATTTTTTATATAAAATATAATAAATAAATATATACATAATAGATGGGGTGAGAGGATTTGAACTCCACGCCTTTAGAAAGCTAACCATTAATAATTTAGTTTGACTGGGTAGGTTTGGATACCTAAATAACTTGACCCAAGTAAAGGTTAATTGGGTGGATTTGGATACTTGATGGGTTTACTATTTTTTAATGGGATCGGTTCAGAATTTGCAGATAATTTTGAATTAGATTTAGAACAGGTTC
This sequence comes from Elaeis guineensis, assembly GCF_000442705.2. Lineage (NCBI taxonomy): Eukaryota > Viridiplantae > Streptophyta > Magnoliopsida > Arecales > Arecaceae > Elaeis > Elaeis guineensis. Next base: position 69,683,246 of record NC_026007.2, on the reverse strand, counting down.
GAATGGTAAAATTTTAAATGGATTCAGATATAAAAAAAAATAAACTTTGCGGGTATCCTATCTATTGCCAATGCTAGTTACAATACAACATATGTGATGCTCACGGATGGAAATGCACTTGTTTTTGTTTATTTTTTTATTTTTAAATTTTATCAAGATGTAAGTTGACTTAAATATAATTATATAGATGTTTTCAAAAACTTAATTATATATATTTTCTATTTACCGTTCCAAATTAGAATCATCCTTGGAGCTCTCTCAATTTTGCCAATGCACTTGCAAAACTTTTTATCAAATTTATCAAATTAATTTTTGTTGCAACATTAACAAAATTTAATTTTATCAATTTTCAATGATGAATCCTATTCCTATTGGGATTATTTTATTAATTTTTTATTTCTATCTATTCCAGTGTCTTGAGTAGAGTAGTTGGACGACGACACCTTCGTCGCCCTCCGAATGGCACGACGCCGGTGACGCTCCTTCATCGCATGGTCCGTGTTTGACAAAATGGTCGTGGGCGGTGGCGGTGGGTTGTGGGCGGATACGAGAACAATATCTTCTTGATGATGAGCTCATGGATTTGTGCCAACGGAGCCGACAATAGCATGAGGCCGGATGGATAATCTTCTTCATGCACCCTAAGGTCTTGCAACAGTATTCCGGATTTGATGAAGAGGAGAAACTAGAAAGATTTATGCGATGCTTTCAATGCTCCCTGTGCAGCCAATTTCTCCATGCTTGGAAACCGATTGACGGAATGCCGAGAAGGGATTGCATCATACGGAGTTATCCACAGTAAATTGTCTGCACGCACGTCCGACTCGGGGTGCAGTTTCTTCTGCCGGTAGATCATGCCTTCCGCGACTTACAACCGCATTCTTGGCCTTCTCGGGTGCTTCATATGGGCTTCCAACAGCAAAAGCAAACAGTATGAGTAGCAATTTATCCTTGTTACTTAATCAACTAGGAAGGGAGGATTAGCTACAACTTGAATGTGAATCTTTTTGCTTCAAATTGGATCAGTTGGATGACACGTGACTTGTTCAAAGGCAAAGTCCACATCATGGAGATGAGGAGATCCCTAACATCACATAATGGGCTATCCTAAGAAACAGAACGTAATCTTCCCTTCTTGTTATGGTTGCACACGTGTGCAAACCCGTACGATGCGAATTTGGTGTCGCATGTTGGCATGACAAGTGCACCCAGGCATGCCGTTGACTCTTCACTACATCATATATTATAAAATATTTTATATAAACTATACAAGTTGCAAGTGGTTTAGGTTAACCTTCACATCAATCCTCTCTATCTCTAGCTTTTCAATATAATATTATCTTGCTGATTTAAGCTCCATATATGAATATTAATCGTTTAAACTTGGTGATATTGGTGGTTCTTTTTGCCATTAGTTTATTGAAATCAAGGACATAATAAGGTATAAATATTTAGTTGGGCCATCCCTTTCACCACCACTAGTTGCAGCTTTTTGTAGCTTTGATGGGTAGGTGCTCTCATGTTTTAGCATGGTGGACTGCTTTTGAAGTGCGGCGTCTCTTTCTCATGTCATCCCCCAATAAGTTGACGATGAGGAAGGAGTGCACTAATGGATCACACTCTAGTCTGGAAGTCAATTGGCACAGATCATCTCGGATAGTCTTCCTCCTGTGGATAGTGGAGCTTGAGGCATGGAATGGGATCAAGTGATGGGTTTATCTCCACTACTCTTTTTTTTTTTTTTTTGAATTTTGTTTTTCTTTTTTCAAATATGTATATGCATAAATTATTTACTTTTTTCAAGAATTCTGTTTCATAGAATCTACTCTCTTGCATATTTCTAAATTTTTTTGTTGTTTCTTTCCATACAGTAGTCTAGAATGTGCCATTCCCCCCACATTGGCAGGCATCTCTAGCTTCTTTTTAACTTAATTTGATGCCAATTTTCCTTTAGACAAAGTCCAAAGAAATTCCAACCTAGCCTACTTCCTTCCATCAAAATTTTCTACAGTTTCCAGAGTGAACAGGTACATCTGCACCAGGGTACAGTGCTTCACTGCATCTAGTTTTTTATGCAGAATGCTGCAGATCCACCAGGTTCAATTGCCTCCTGTTATTTATATTATAAAACTGATAATGATCTAATCATTATTATTATTTTTTACTGCATGACTGTGATCGACCATGAGGGATGAATTGGATGACATTTGCATGCTTATCCTGTCTGCCAATTGTCACACTATGTTCTGACAACAATGGCTTAAGTTTGTTTGTCAGTGCTCATAGCTTATTTGTAGATTGTGTCACAGGAAGGTACTTGTTTTGCCTCTTTTCTGGAATGAAACAAAAGAGAGGACTAAGGAAGGCACGGGGAAGAGGTGACAAAATTGCTTCACATGCTTGAGGGTCCCAACACTACTCAGCTTTTACAGAGCTTGGAGCGCTTTTGATTACCAAGCCAAATAATTGTCCTTAGTTATACTAGCTGATGCTTTTACTTGTATGATGAGAGGCAAGGAAGTCAGTGGAACATCACAGTGGAGTAACACAAAATGGAGTAAGAATGGCGTCTTCGATACCTTCTTTCACAACTCATGATAGTTAATGTGATGGCCAGAGGTGAGTGGCAAAACAAAAATATACTGAGCTGACATGATGGTTGCAATCAGACTTATTCATAATGGTTTTGGCCTATCCAACATTCATGACTGGGTTTTTAGAACTGAAATCATGCTTATCTTGATTCCAATAAAGTGTAGTTTGAGATGAAATTGATGATAATGTAGGACTGGACAAGGTTCTGTTTGGAGAAGATGACAAGAAAATTAGTCCTTCCACCACACTGAATATCCTAATATTTTCTCTGCATATTCTGGTTTCTGCACTATGGTATAGCTCTGTACTTTTGGTCGTTTTCATCTTTTAAATTACATATTGTTCATGATATGGTAAAAAGCAGTCTTGTATGCTTTTGTTAATTATAAAACGTTATCACTACCATGGATGAACTTTAGTTGTGGATGTCTACTTGGAGTTCAAAAGTTGACTTGCAAGTCCAACAATATTCAACTATTTGAAATATAAAGTTAGTCGCACTGCAAGTGCAAACAGAGTGAATTATGATAAAAATGAAAAACAAAAGTCAAAAGATAGGGCACCGGAGATCAAAAGTCAGCATATCAATCATGAAATCAACTTACAATTCAACTCTTTTGTCGCATAATATTCTTCACATAATTCTTTATGCAATATGGATGGACTGCATAAACAAGTCAATAAAGGTTGATGGAACAGCTTTGTATTTAGGATTTTCATTTCCCCCTTGCTGCTAGTATTGTCATAGCCAACTACATTTTGAAGGTTCAAGGTGCTTCAATTCTGTTCACATCAGAAAGTTGCTTGAATTCATTGACACATTTGTGGTAGTCAAATTCAGTTTAGTGAAGTCTTAAAACTTTTCATTCCTTTTTTCTTCCTCTAAACACCTGAAATGGACTCTAAACTTTTGGTAATCTAATTCTATCATTTTAAGAAGTTGTTTTTATATAAACTTGAAGCCATGACCTAAAATTTGTTGATTGATTATCCACTGTAATATCTAAGGTGAAAATTTTGTGACCCCCCTCTCCCATGATGAAGAATTCCGTTACTATGTTCAAAATACTTCCTGATATAAAGGTGACCCAACTTTCTTCAACACAATGAGATGACATCTACAATGGATCTTTTCAGGATCAGAATAAGGCAACCCGTGACAAATTAATTCTTTATCAAACTGGAAGGTTTGATTTCAAATTGTTATGTAATTCGCCCCTACTGATGTTTTTCTTGTTGTATAGGTAGGTCACATACTAATTAAAAAGTATAGAATAACTAATAGGATATATAACAGTAAACTAACTCTCATCTTTGTGGTATAAAATTTCGTCCAGAATTGTTATTGTAGAAATAACCTACATGTGGTACTAGAGAAAAGATGACTGCAACTTTCTTTTTAGAATTATACTTCTTTGTGAATTCAGAAAAGGAGGCATTTCTGAGTGGTATTTTTCTCTGCCTTTTGGAAGCTCCTTTGCCTTCAACTTTGGCTACAGCTATTTGGACCTGTCTCTTGGAAAGAAGGATGCTCGCCTCCTTGTGGAATGCATTCATGTTTATCTTCCATTTATCTTCACAAGAGAAGAGAAGGGCCTACAACAACTTTTCTCCTTTTGCTTTACCAACTTTTCTATAACCTGTTTTGTGGCTTTTGCCTTTAATTATTTGGACTTTCTGCTATTCTGTTCTCATCCATGCCTAATGCATGCACTCTTGGATCTTTCACTGCAACTAAAGAAGGAATATCTCAGTCCTTTCCTCTGCCTTTTTAGCTTGCTCATGTTGATTCTTTGGCCACCAAGATACAGTGAAATATCAGCAGCAAAGGTAGATTGATGCCAATCTACATGGTTTTGTAGCATTGCACTTGTTAATTATTAACTATAACCATTTCAAGAGCAGAGAATAAGAAAACACACACAGACACACATACACATGGAAGATAGCATCAGCAAACTTGTTATTGACATAAAATATCACATAGGAAAGTAAATGAGACAGTTCACAGAGCTAAAATAAGGGGGATAAAAGGCACGATATTAAGTTTGTTAAAATTATGTAAGCACAACTACAAATATCTGATTCTTCTTTGCATCACTCTGTTCTTCTCACTCATTTTGATATATGCATGCAGGACTGACAGTCACTTGAGCTACTTCTAGATGGCTTCTGATGGGAAAACCAGAGCTACTCTCACTATCTTCCTCAAGTACAGGAGGCTGCATCAGTGACTGCACCACAATGATTTCACCCACAAAATCTCAGTATTGCCAACTTACCTAATCAGTTAAAATGTCACTTGTAATATGTACAAAAGACCTCCCAATAGCCTTCTGCTCCACTATGAGCTCTCCTGGAAGTTGAGGGACCGTGACAAAGCGGCAGGATTGGCATGTAAGGCTGGGGAGGTCTCTGCAGTGTGATTCTTTACCTCCACCTTCTTCTGGAAGGCTTTGAATAGCCCACCACCACTAACTCCATTAGCAGTGTCATGTTTGAAACCCAGGGTTGCCCATATGGAGCTCTTTGCAGCTTCTTCGGGGTCATCGATCCTCAATGTTTTAGGAATCCAGAGGCATCCCTCCTGTTTGCTCTGCTTAGGACTACCTCCTTTCTCTGAATTGGTATGGCTGAGCAGTTCTCCTTCCCTTGAATGCTTGCCCAAGGTTGGAGAATTGGGTCCAGATCCTGAAGAGCCATTGTCTGAAGAAGCAAGAGGCAACAGCCATGGGATGCTCCAAGTGCCAGCAACCGGGCAACCCCAATATGCCGGTGCAGGGTGAAATGAAACAGGAAAGCTCGAGGGGCAGAAAGCAGGAACTGGACTCCAGAGATATGGCCAAGGTGATCCATTAATATATGGGATTCGAGATGGAAATCCTTGACAGTCTTGAATAACTGGCTCTTGCATATTAGCACCACTTCCATCATCAGTAGAATTCGAAGCTGTCACCGAAGATCCAGTCGAGTGCTCATCGCAATTTTCTACAGCAGGAAATGGAATCATCTGCTCTTCTGGCCGATGGAACCCATTTCGATTACAATTGTTCCCTGTCTTCTCGGCAAGATTCAATACAGAGGCCATAGATTCACAGAGAGGGGTATCAGAGCCGAAACTAAGAACAGTACCATTGGGTTTTTGTGGGGTGTGATGGATTGGCTCAGGAACTTCAGGTCCAGCGGTCTGGAAAGCAGCATCTGATAGAGTTATGCGGCGAAATTGGGACATGGAGTTCTTATTCTTACGTCGACCAGCTCCCACGGGCACATTCCTCATGGTGCCCCCAGCAGTCCAGTATCTCTGACAGTTCCTGCAGAAATGGCGTGGCTGGTTGACGTTGTAGTTGTTGTAGTAACAAAACTTGGTGTCTAGGCTGTTGCACCGAGGACAAGGAAGTATCTTGTCGGGCTTCTTTTTAGTTCTCTCTTGAGAGGTATTCACTTCATTCTTTTGTTCTTCGGGCTTTAGATTCTTCACAGGTATAGTCTCTTGATCAGCAGAATTTTTTGGGGTCTCGTTTGCTGTGGACGATATCGGTGACCCGCTTTTATCTTCTGAATTTGGAGAGTCATGATCCATGTCCGTGGATTCATGGGTAGCTTCTTCATCTGAACTACCCTGAAATTTCAAAGTGTAGTTTCTGTGGGAAAGCTGGAACAAAAGGTGAAGGCTTGTTCCTAATAATTCTTAGCACAAAATATTCATCATGATATATCCAATACTGGAATTTAGTATGTACAGAGCAATAAACAATAGCACTTCCTAACTGCACTCCCCTAACAACAGGTAACCTGTCCCAGGATGAGAAACAAGACTCCAATGATCAACATATTTCAAGGAAATTTGGAGGGGAAAAAAAAAAAGATGCAACGATCAAAATATTTCAAGGAAATTTAGTATTACCTAACTTGCTATATAACTCACTATAAATCGATCTAATCTTATGACTATCAGTAAAATTGACCTAAACCAAAGATAAAGAGTCATTTGTTTTAAGTTTAAATGTCGATATACTTTCTATAAAGGTGATATTTAAGAAGCTTGACATGCTGATCTGTAGCTTCCCCTTCATCAGAAGGAGATACTAATCTGCAGAGCAAATACAGTTCCATATATGAGGGATAAATAATTCAATTCAAGCAACATATAAAATAACTGTTGCCAATTTTTTTACTATTCGTCATACAGATATGTCTATCAACAGATAGCAAACTCAAGCCTGATCCTTCAAGGAACAACAGACATCATTTTTCTAGATTTTGTTCATCAGAATATATCATGTATTCCATGTGAAAAATTATAAAAGAAGGTTCTACTAGAATTGACCTCACGTAAAATTAAAAAGCAGAAATATCAGTAATTAAGATATATTCGAATCAATTGCAACCACAGAGGATGAAAACATCATTCCTGGCAAAGAGCACAACAAAAGCACAAACAACAAACATAGCCAGCAGTATCAAAATTAACCCCAAAACAACCAATAATCCACCACCAAAACATCACAAGAACGAATCTTTCCTCCACAACACCATCATAACATATACTCCTAATCAAGAAAAGCCATAAAACTCACAAGAACATAAAGAACATAATAATTATTGCTGTTATTTTACCTTAGCCTCATCTTTTTCTCGTTCATCATCACCAGAGACGGCGGGGGCCTCGCCGCCGGCCGGCAAAGGGATCGTCTTGCCGAAGAGCTTGATCGCCGGGTCTCGGCTGTCCGCCATCTCCCCAGTCTCTCGATTCTGTTGCTCTCTCTGTCTTCCACTCTCTTCGGCTTTCATATGAGAAGAGAAAGTTTTGTGTGTTGGTGGGGGGCGACTGGTTTCGGCTTCTGGAGGAATACGTCTCTCTGGTCGTCGAGTTCTTCTTTGTTGGTTTAAGAGCTTCTTCGTGGTGGTTTAACAGCAAGGGAGGGGGGGAGGGTAAGGGGGACAAGTCAGCAAAGGAGAGGAATAAGAGCCACAAGTTTAGGTTTGTGGCCTCAGGAGGGGTTATTTGATTCTTTTCCTTTGAGACCCTGCCGAGTGGAAAGAGGGGGCAGGGAAAGCCAAATCCTCTTCGGTCCTACTCAGCACCCAATACCCACTGAACTTTTTCTCTCTCTACTTGGCGATGACTGATTGTTTCCACCACTTCTTTACCTCCTTTGACTACTTTTCACATTTCCTTATGAGCAAACCAACCACTTTTTAAACATTTTCTTTCAGTTTTTCATAATTTTAAAAAATTGTTAGGATTTCTTCCTTCTGCTTTTAAGAAAACAAGGGTTAGCTTGGGCTGTTATGGATATCCCATTTTCTTTTCTTTATTTTCACTTCCTTCTTTAGTTTTTTTTCTTATAATTTATTATTTTTGTTCAAAAAATTAGTATTTGTGATCAGTTTGAAATAGGATCCTAGCAACATGTATTTGTGGGAGATAAGTTAGGTTGTTCGGTTTTTGAAAGGATGTAGCTCTGTTGAATTTTTACCCTGAGAGATGTTACAACAATGTTGATACGAGACTATGGGTGTTCTTTATTGGTCATCTTTATTTAGGTTGTGTAAGCATGAATTGCATAAATTTTCTTGATTTGATATAGGCCAAGAAGAATTAGGTCTAATGGTTGGCACTTCTCTTCACTAACGAGAACTTTTGCATTCTAACCTGAAAGCTAGCATTCACATCATATTTGTATCAAGAAATGTCACGTACGAATAATACGATGATGGCACAAAATGTAACATAGTGAGGACAAAAAGTTGATACTAATAGATCTAAACCATATGCGAAAATATTAATATAGTTTGACTTATAACCCTAGCCTCTAAAATGGTATTAAAGCCTGAGCCACACTCAAGCTTTAGCTTAGATGCTCAAGTTTAGCTCATTTGTCATTTGATGGAGCTCGAATGACCTCATCATCAAGCCATATCTCACCTCTTGTCTAGTTTTGGAAGCTCAAATGTGGAAGCCGAACTTGTCTATGAGTTTTGAGTTTCAAATGTCTTTTGAGCTGGGCTCATTTTTTATTACACGAGTCAGATTGAGCCCGTAAATTTCCCCATTTCTAGATATAGGCTGCCAATGGATGAATCTAGAGATTGATGCACATCATGAAGAGACTCATGAAGCTATAATATCTGGGGTTTTGCCTAAATAGGGTCCTAAAGCCTTTCATTCTTAAAAAACTATCCAGCTCTTAATGGTCCAGCAATGTTATTATATTTGATACCTATGAATTAATTTATAAACAATAAGGTATCTATAAAATGCCAACAGTCGTCACCTTTGCCTCGGCTTTTTCCCACGCCTTAGCGTTTTACGTATAATTCCTTTGGATGGTCCGAACAAAAAAGGTTTTGGTCTCCAAAAACGTCCTTGTCAATGATTCTATGATTTTATCAAAATAATATGCAATACATATATTCTAGAAGTTTCTGATGCATTTATGGGTTGTGATATTGACCGTTACTCGAGCTATTTTAATCTGGACGGAAACCGAAAGGCGCCGGCCTTTCGCCCACTAACTTTTGGTAGGGCCCAACCCAATTGATTGTAACTTGCATTATTTTCTTGTTAAATCCCAATTATTCACTAAAGAATTGTTCTTTTATATCTGACCTGCCATCTCTTATCAACACACGTTCTTTGGTGCAAAGGCTTCTTCTCCAGATAAGGTCAGAAAAGGATTGGTTCGGTGGATGATACTTTTACTATAGGAAGGCCATGGGCCAACTTGAGGACGAAATAATGGGCCTGGCCCATAATAAAGACAAGCACGTAATTGATGGGCCTGCGTGCAGTCAAAATAGAAGAGCTCTGTTTGCACAGAATTGTTTTTCACAAATTATTTATGTTTATATTCTGGCTATATTTTGATGTGATGAACATGCAAAGAGCGACGGATGGAGATTGACGTTTCAAGACATCTCGTGTATTTTTTTTTTTTTTGTACAAATGGATGGTTACACCACTCTGGTGCAAGAGCAGCCCAAGAGATCAAGGTACAAAAGATCCCGCGGGGCCGAAGGACAAACATCATCCTGTCTCCAGATCTAATTGTCATAATGTTCTATCACGAAAGCCATAACTCAGTCTGCAATAGTATTTACCTTCCAGTAGATATACCGCATCTAGATCACAATAATATGATGGAGAGAAATCCTGACATCCTGGATAAATGGGTGAGCCTTCACATGCTTCATCCATCTTTAGATCCAAATGAAGATGGTAGCAAAATCACTTTCAATATAGATTCTGTCTGTCTGAAATTGCTATCTGATAAAAATGATGTCCGCCCGGACATTCTAAAGTTTTGCTCTCGAAACGGAAAGCTCAACAACATGGGAGCCACAGGCAGCCCATGTGCCCTTCACCAGTTTGACACTAATCATATAAGATAAAGCTGCAAGGAAAGAAGCGTTAAGATTACAGTTGATCATGGGCTGGATCTCAGGTTAAAATTTTATTCATTTTTAATTGAGCTTTGGATCAGGAATATATAAAATTTGATATTTTTTAGGCTCAAATCCGGTTTATGATCAGGTCTGGTTAAGACCTCGTACCAGTCCCGCCTCCTGTTCCAAAGTAGCTGTCGGGGTGCAAGTGCGGTGTTGTTGACAAAACCCATCAGCTTGTGACTACGAAGGATGGGCGTCATCGATCCGTGAGCTCTGCCTGCTGGATGGTGCTGGTGATGGAGGATGAGGGTTGAGGACGAAAAAAATGCCACAGGCCACCGGAGCAACGCAGTTACGCTAGTTCTGATACCAAAAACGTGACAATAAAAGATGATATGACTGTCACAGCGTTGACTCACTTAGCAAGCCATTTGATATTTGGAACATGGTGCATGCTTACGTTCAAAAAGAACTATAGTTATACCACAAAAATCATAATATGCACAGTGCTACCGATGCATCAACCATGCATAGCAGCTTAGGCACTGGGTCATTTATGGATAAAAGTAATATTATGGTGTAAGGAAAAAGATATGACATCCTTAGTTCTACATTCTTTGTAAGTTAAGAAGAATTCTATCTTATATGGAATGCATTCTTTTTTTTCCCATAAGATATTTTTTTAAAAAATAAAATCATGATGCTCCATACAATTATGACTAGAGGCTGAAGCAGACAATATCTCACGTATGCATAAGCGAAGACGGATTCGTCAGAATCATGAGCTCTTGATCACAACATTAGTGCTAGACAAAGGATCGATATACCTCTGATAGATGACGGTATACCTCCCGCAATATTGCCCAGAGTCCCTCTTAATTGGAAGGCTATGTTGTGGTGTAAGAGGGAGATCATCATTAGTCCCATATTGATTATGAGTTAAAAAAAAAATTAATTTATATAAGATGAAATATTTTTTTCTCGTAAGGTATCTTTTAAAAACACCTATTACGCCGGTCCTAGATACATGCAATCCAAGCTATTCTAGTTTTTGCCACCTTTTATGCAAGTAAAATACTTTTCTTATAAGCATTGGCAGTTAACCAGCCAATATTGCCGTCAGGCCAACCATAGGCCCACTCCCAGACCAAATCTTCAGCTTTCTTACCTTCCATCGTCACCACGTTGTGCTACATAAATTGCAGAGAGGACCATAGTTTCAAAGTTCATACTGGCTATTGTTGTCCCCTGTATTAAAAATATGCTTGAAAGAAAATATGCTCCTAGTAAAAATAACTTCTCATGGATTTTTGGCCATTTCTTAGTTTATGAATTTTCTGAACGTTGGCAATACTAGTCTTCTTATCATTCCAATTTTTTCGATAAGGAGACCCTATAACGGAGTTATCGATGTTGTTTGGACTGAGATTATAAAGATATCTTATGTGTTATTTCAGTATGGCATCAACCTAGCGGACCAATAACTGACAATCTCCATTTGCTGAAAATTATTAGTTTCCCCTTCCTCTCTGTTGAACAAACTAAAGTTACAAGCATTTTTTTTCAAACAAGGCAAAAAAAAAAAAAAAAAGACAGTAATAATTATCCTCTTAATCAATAGGGAAATTCTCATGTTTGAATGCAGAACCTCCTCTATTTGGGGAGAAGCAAAGTGCAAGCATTCAGCTATGGCCCAACTTGCACAGCAAAGTTACTGGTTCTGAATAGTTGCATAATCTCTTCATGCCGAACTAATTCTAAGGAAGGACAGCTCATGCCAAAATACTGCGGTCACACTTTCTTGCAAAAAAGATTACCTTAACTTGATTGGACCTGTCACGTCCCGAATCCAACATACAGGTCGGATACGTGATGGCCGCACACTCCTTAGAGCAAGCCCTAAAGAATATGCAAGGCTAAAATAAATTATTACAATCTTAACATCCATAACAATTAATTTCAACGATAATTCGTAAAATCTTGCATAATTACAAATTAATTTTCTTCAATCCTCTGATCAGGTACTATAACACTCTATCTATCCATCTGCTCACCCATAAATCTAAACCATAGCCAATCATGAAAGTCCTGTAACTCTGAGAAGAAAAAGAAAGATGAAGAGGTCTGAGCTTTACAGCCCAGTAAGAATTTCTATATCACACTGATATAGTAATATAATCTGAAAATAAGAATAAGCAATAAAACACAAAATCTCATGTTCAATATTCAGAATACTGCAAACATCCATAAATTTACTGTCTTGTTAAAATAGATGCATCATCATATGTTAACAGGTGAAACACTTTTATTCAACAATTATTTCATGTCTTATCTTTCATTTCTCTTTTCATAATCACATGATTTTTAACATTTTCTTTCTAGCTCTGGACTATCCAAGTCTATACCTCAGTCATCATCCGGATCGAATCCACTTAAAAAGCCTTTCAAGGCTGTCCCAGGATGAGCTCCTGGCCGGCTGTACCACGTATGAAAGCCCGTGAGAGGCTGTCCCAGGCATAAGCTCCTGGCGGGCTGTCCCTGGCCGGCTGATCCACCTGTAAGCCAATGGGGCTGTCCCAGGCATAAGCTCCTAGCGGGCTGTCCCAGACATAAGCTCCTGGCTGGCTGTTCCACATGACAAGGTTAGTCCATACCATATATCTCTTTCTTTTCATTTAATCATTATGTGTTGATTTTATCAAATCAATTCCGACTTGCATTATGATCAATTCAGATATATCATATTCATATAATCATGCCATCAATCTCTGATACATATATATTGACAAAACATACTCAAACTCAAAATCAAATAACAGTATCTCAGATATAATAAATTCATCGATCTCAAATCCGACGATGCAAAATCAATAATGCAAGACCAACAGTAAAATAGCATATATATAATAGTGATCATATACAGAGATTTTTACCTTTACCGATGACTGATCCAAGCACAGAAATCAATGTTCTTCTTTGATTTATGAATTTCTTTAACAAAATATTCCACTCGATATCATATGCAGACAATCATCTCTTCATGACCCTGATCAATATAAAAATCACATATAGAGAAATTACCAATAATCGATCCTAATAACACAAATCGAGGACCTCTCTTAGGATTAATCAAAATTAAGATTTAATCTAAGTATCTGGATCCTCTACTGATCCATAAGACTTCTAGAGAAAAAAATCCATGAAGAGAGAAAATTTTAGAGAGAAAATAGAGAGAGAAAGTGGAGAGAGAAATCTTCATATCCTTCAGATGAGATAATTATTGTCGAGATCATCAGAGGTCCTATCAGGGTGACTCAATATGAATCAAGTGTTACAAATTTCGAATAGGATCGGACTAAGATCAGATCTACCGCACGAATTTTGGAGCAATCTCAAATCATCATATTTTTATTTCAAATTTATCCTAGAGTCTGTGATGCAATCAAAGAGAGAGTAGAAAGACCTTAGAAAGATAAAATCCATAAAGAGAGAGAAAAAAAATCTAGAGAGAGAATCTAAAGAGAAAAATTGGAGAGAGAAGGTAGAGAGAGGAGAGAGGAAAGAGGAAGAGAAAGGAGAGAGAGGAGAGAGAGAAAATTCTCTCTTTTTTTTTCTCTTTCTCTTTTTCCTTTTCTTTTTTTTTCCTTCTTTTTCTTTTCTTTTCTTTCTTCCTTCTCCTCGTCCAAAATAAGGGCATCGTCCCCCTCCATCTCCTCTCACCCTTATGCGGCCAAGGAGGGCCGACTCCAGCCACCTTCCGACAGCAGCCGGCGGTGACGCATCCACAGTCTCGATGACAGCCCCAACGGTGGCTGTTGCCAGTGGCACACGGGGGAGAAAAATAAGAAAAACAGGGATGGCCCTATTCTTCTCCAATTCGACGGCTTGCCATCAATTGCCAGCAAAAGAAGAATGCCTAGGAAAGAAGAAGAGTAGGAAAAGAGCTTACCTTGCTCCGACGGTCGAGAAGAACTCCGACGACCTTCTTTTTTTTTTCATCTAAGAACTCACGGATCCTCTTGAAAAAAAATCTTTCAAATTTCTTAAAATCTCTTCAAAATACCTTTTGTAGATACCTAAGGGAAGAAAGGAGAGTTTTATAAGGGAGATTTTCTACCCTTACACGGACTCCATGGGTCCGATTTCACCGGGGTTAGAGGGGAAGAAGACTCCGGTTAGGAGTCTTCCTCCTCCCGTTGGCTCTGTTTTGGGCTCTCCAAAATTTGCCAGGCCCAAGAGCCCTATGGGCTGGGCCGTGACAATCTCCCCTCCTTAAAATAATTTCGTCCTTGAAATTAAGTTATGTCGTTCGAGATATATATTTCAAAGTATACATTCTTCATGTTATTCTCAAGCTTACGATAATGTCTTATATATTATTTATTTCTCATGATCTTGTTATAACAAAAATTATTTGAAATCTCAAACTCATCTCTTTTTATTGATTTTTCAACTTTTTGAAGAACGGTAACATTTTGGACTTGTATTAATATACCACCGTTATTTGTCTAATACATTTCACTCGAAATTCATAATTATCTCAGACTATCCTTAATAGAAAAATAAATAAAGGTCAAACATCGGACACTCTTCACAATCATCGATTTATTTCTTCTCTTGACCTTCCAACAAATTTTATATGTAGACTCTCATCTTAAGAAAACCTCAATCTTCTATATCAGTCCAAGTAACAATATTAAATTTTAAAAAAAATATGAGATCTATGTTAGGACATTCTAAGTTTGAACTAATATCAGAACTATCAAGCTGTTAATAAACTTGAGATATCTAGAATTTCTTGGTATTATCTACAATGAAGCAACCTACTGACAAAAATTATCCGGCTATGATCAGATTAGATCAAAATTTATAGCATCCTTTCATTATCAATAAAATTTTTTCTTATTTATAATTAATATATTTTATCATAATATCTTTTGATTTAAAAGATTAATATTTCTAATCAATTTAATCCACCACGCTTTTGCTGCGCACTCTGATATTAATTTATCAAATTATATAAGTCTATCAAAGATAAAAATATCCTTATATGTTAAATCAATCTGGGATAGATCCAACCTTCAAATTTCATATAAGACTTACGGTAAAATTTTAAGTTTCTTTATCTTTACTATCTTTGGGTATAGCATATAAAAATTAAATCTTGATCTACTTCCTATGTTTGAAATCATTGCATAAGTTTCATCACTCTTCAAGAATCCAACATGTCTAGAATCAATTGGAGTTAACCTTAGATTTACCTTACAATCATTTAGATAATTTCTAAATCAATCTTCTTTTTTAAAAGAATTAATTCTAACTTGACAAACTAGAAGAACTCAAGCCAACATCCTTAAGTAGAATCAACTTGATTATTTCTTATAGAGCTCCCTTCATCACAACCATTAATATTAATCAATAAATCTATACAAAAATCTTGTCCCTTGTATAAGTCATTCAAAATTTAACACTAACAAGATGTCTTAGTTCAATTTAAAAAAAAATCCAAACTTTGACTTGAATAATTAATACACTTCACCATCTTCAACAATTACAAGAAAAAAAATTAAAAAAATCTAATCCAAAGATAGTAATACGAATTATTAAAGATTTCATCATAACCTGTATATCATACTCTGACAAAATAAATTTTCTTCTTTAATTGAACAACAATATCAAAATACTTTTGATCCACTTAGAAAAGTAAACTTTTGACTTGAAATTCAATACAACTTGAAAGATCAAGGAATCATATTCAGAATATGATATTTTGAGTAACCAAAGATTTCACCAAAATGTGTATCTCATATTCTCATAATAAAATTCAAGTATATTTTTCATCTAAGATTGAGTTTCATATATGACTTCTTATAGGTTCAGTGTTCAAAAATATTTCTCTCTCATATGATATAATTTCTTCTTAGACCATATCCTAATTAACTTTTTTTGATAAGTCCAAAATTCATAATGCTCAGACAATTATCATCGAAATTAAAAAAAATATCATGATCTTCAATCATATAAGTTTTACATTTCAAAATCATCTAGTATACTCAACATAACTTATCAATACCTTCCACTTCATTCCAAGATCAACTCTTTTCATACTTAGATCAACCTTACTAATTGAAATCTAAGATATAACTCGTCAATTCTATTATAGATATCACATGCCACTTATGCATAATTTTCATCTTAATATCTATTGATTCGAAATCTAATTACTGAATCATTTATTTTATGTCTATCATGTTCCTTATGATCATAACCTAAGTTTAAATATCACTAAAGTTATAATTTCAAATAATTATAATCTTAAGCTCAAATATCACTTAAATCATATTCTCTAATGATCATAACCTAAACTATAATATCATTCTATTATATCCTTAATGATTATAACCTTAAACTCTGATATTATCTATCATACTCTATTGATTATAATCTCAAAGTTTAATATCACTTATATGACAATCCCTAGTGACCTTAAACCTGAGTTCTAATACTGTTCTATCATATTCTCTGATATCACTCTGTCACATCCTATTGATCATGCATAAAGTTTTGATATCACTTCATAATCTCTAGAGACTTAAACTTAAGCTCTAATATCATTTTATCAAATCCTAATCACTTATATTATAATCTCCAATGATCATAACCGAAGCTCTGATACCATTCTGTCATGCCCCGAACCCAACATCCAGGTCGGATACGTGATGGCCGCACACTCCTTAGAGCAAACCTTAAAGAATATGCAAGGCCAAAATAAATTATTACAATCTTAACATCCATAACAATTAATTTCAACGATAATTCATAAAATCTTGCATAATTATAAATTAATTTTCTTCAATCCTCTGATCAGGTACTATGACACTCTATCTATCCATCTGCTCACCCATAAATCTAAGCCATAGCCAATCATGAACGTCCTGTAATTCTGAGAAGAAAAAGAAAGATAAAGAGGTGTGAGCTTTACAGTCCAGTAAGAATTCTCATATCACACTGATATAATAATATAATCTGAAAATAAGAATAAGTAATAAAACATAAAATCTCATGTTCAATATTTAGAATACTGCAAACATTCATAAATTTACTATCTTGTTAAAATAGATGCATCATCATATGTTAACAGGTGAAACACTTTTATTCAATAATTATTTCATGTCTTATCTTTCATTTCTCTTTTCATAATCACATAATTTTTAACATTTTCTTTCTGGCTCTGGACTATCCAAGTCTATACCTCAGTCATCATCCGGATCGAATCCACTTAAAAAGCCTTTCAAGGCTGTCCCAAGATGAGCTCCTGACCGGTTGTCCCACGTACGAAAGTCCGTGAGAGGCTGTCCCATACATAAGCTCCTAGCAGGCTGTTCCAGGCATGAGCTCCTGGTCGGCTGATCCACCTGTAAGCCAGTGGGGCTGTCTCAGGCATAAGCTCCTGACGGGCTGTCCCAGGCATAAGCTCCTGACTGGCTATTCCACATGACAAGGTTAGTCCATACCATATATCTCTTTTTTTTCATTTAATCATTATGTATTGATTTTATCAAATCAATTCCGACTTGCATTATGATCAATTTAGATATGTCATATTCATATAATCATGCCATCAATCTCTGATACATATATATTGACATAACATACTCATACTCAAAATCAAATAACAGTATCTCAGATATAATAAATTCATCGATCTCAAATCCGACGATGCAAAATCAATAATGCAAGACCAATAGTAAAATAGCATATATATAATAGTGATCATATACAGAGATTCTTACCTTTACCGATGACTGATTCAAGCACAGAAATCAATGTTCTTCTTTGATTTATGAATTTCTTTAACAAAATATTTCACTCGATATCATATGCAGACAATCATCTCTTCATGACCCTGATCAATATAAAAATCACATATAGAGAAATTATCGATAATCGATCCTAATAATACAAATCGAGGACCTCTCTTAGGATTAATCAAAATTAAGATTTATCTAAGTATCTAGATCCTCTGCTGATTCATAAGACTTCTAGAGAAAGAAAATCCATGAAGAGAGAAAATTTTAGAGAGAGAAAGTAGAGAGAGAAAGTGGAGAGAGAAATTTTTGTATCCTTCAGATGAGGCAATTATGGTCGAGATCATCAAAGGTCCTATCAGGGTGACTCAATATGAATCAAGTGTTATAAATTTCGAATAGGATTGGATTAGGATCAGATCTACCGCACAAATTTTGGAGCAATCTCAAATCATCATATTTTTATTTTAAATTTATCCTAGGGTCTGTGATGCAATCAAAGAGAGAGTAGAAAGACTTTAGAGAGATAAAATCCATAAAGAGAGAGAAAAAGGTCTAGAGAGAGAATCTAGAGAGAAAAACTGGAGAGAGAAGGTAGAGAGAGGAGAGAGGAAAGAGGAAGAGAAAGGAGAGAGAGAAAATTCTCTCTCTTTTTTCTTTTTCTCTTTCTCTTTTTCCTTTTTTTTTTCCCTTCTTCTTTTTCTTTTCTTTTCTTTCTTCCTTCTCCTCGTCCAAAACAGGGGCATCATCCCCCTCCATCTCCTCTCACTCTCATGCGGCCAAGGAGGGCCGACTCCGGCCACCCTCCGACAGCAGCCGACGGCGACGCATCCACAGCCTCGGTGACAGCCCCAACGGTGGCTGTTGCCGGTGGCACATGGGGGAGAAAAATAAGAAAAATAGGGATGGCCCTGTTCTTCTCCAATTCGATGGCTTGCCGTCAGTTGCCAGTAAAAGAAGGATGCCTAGGAAGGAAGAAGAGTAGGAAAGAAGCTTACCTTGCTCCGACGGTCAAGAAGAACTCCGACGACCTTCTTTTTTTTTCCCATCTAAGAACTCACGGATCCTCTTGAAAAAAAAATCCCTCAAATTTCTTAAAATCTCTTCAAAATACTTTTTGTAGATACCTAAGGGAGGGAAGGAGAATTTTATAAGGGAGATTTTCTACCCTTACTCGGACTCCATGGGTCCGATTTCACCGAGGTCGGAGGGGAAGAAGACTCCGGTTAGGAGTCTTCCTCCTCCTCCCGTCGGCTCTGTTTTGGGCTCTCCAAAATTTATCAGGCCCAAGAGCCCTATGGGCTGGGCCGTGATAGGACCAATCAATGCAACGTAACACTCGGGGAAAGATGGTTGCGCTGGTGAGGTTGATCTCCTCCTAAAATTCCAGGCATTGGTTGGTTAGCAATAGATCTCCTACCAAATCTCTCATGAACTCTCTCGCTTGCTCCATGCCTCGTGGTGCAACTCTTCAAAGGGCCTTTATTTTTCTTGAAATCTTTTTAGGTAGTCCAATAAAGTGTGCATAAAGCTCAGTAGATGACTTATGCCTTGCAAATATCTTTAAAGACATGGACATAAGCCCCCTTCTGTTAAATTTCCTTATATCAAATATCACTATTTCAAAAGAAAGCTATCATAAACTATTCTATGAGGTTGTCATCTATGAATTTCTTCTATTGCTAGATAGGCAACAATATATTAATTTCAATTATTCCAAAAGTTATTACCAAATATAATAGAAATAATTGTTGAGCAACCACAGATTAGAGTTGGCTTTGGTACATGGTACATCTTAAATGATGCTTGAGATTTTCTTTTAACCACCTCCTGATATTAAGTCGTTTGTGGGCCTAGAGGTGCAGCTTGGGTTGGGTTAGGCCCGGAGCAGCTTTGGTTTGGCCCAACCCAAAGCTGCTAGCCCAACCTATTCATGAGGTAGGGTTGTTTTGAGAATTCTCAAACACGGGCTGTAACCTCAATGTTAGGAGAAATGGCAAATTCTCTGTGCACCGTAGATGGTGTAGAAAGTTTGACATAGAACGCACTATCTTTTTCGATTGGTCTATATAGTCATCATTTTTCAATGCGTATTTAATGCCTGTAGATCGATTTTTTTGTTTAAAAAATTTAAATGACGAAAATACCTATTCTTTGATAAAATTATGGCATTCTATGTCCATATTATGACATCCTGCATCCAGAAAGTCATATTTTTTATCCACAAGATGTCATAATATAATGCAGGATATTATAATACGCATAGGATGTCATAATTTTTTCTAAAGAGTAGGAGTATTTTTGTCATTCAAAATTTTCAAATGAAAAAAATAAAGCTACACATTGAAAAGTGATTGGACAAAAATATCCCTTTCATATTATGATAATCTGAGATATATTATGACAATCTAGACCATAATACATCACAAGATGTTATAATTTTTTTTCTAAAAAATAAGTATATTTTCATCATACAAAATTTTTAAACAAAAAAGTTGATTTGTATGCATTAAACGCGTATTGAAAAATGTTGATTACGTGGATCAATCAGACAAGATGGTGCACTCTATGTTGGATTTTTTATTCCGTTCGTGATGCATAAAAAATTTTTGTAGAAAAAATTATTACTTAAATCAGGTCCAACCGGATCTGAGCAAATTTTGAAGCATAAGCACGATGGAATTGGTGAAAGTAAGGGGTGGGTGGCTAGTCCACAATGGGATTTGGCGTGGTCCATTGGACCTGGTCCAAGTAATATACTCAGACCAAGGTTAGGGCACAGTTGACTTTCAACTCAATCTAAATCTAATCGAACCCATCTTAAATTGACCCAACCCGGTATTTAAATAAATGTAAAATTCATATTTATTTTTCGATTCATATATATGTTCATAAAACTATACTTTCAGTTTTATTAAATTATATACTATACTACCGAGGCCGGTAAATGGTTGAGAACTCAATCCAACAAACACTTTTCTATCTTAAAATTCCTATTCAACTGGATCTAACCTGACTAACATGGCACAATTAACCCAAACCCAATCATCCGATCAAATCTTTGGAAAGCACATATGGGCAGGTGCACTTGGATATGTCGAAGCATCAACTACTCTTTCCATCGATCTATTTGTTATTTTTTGGTAATACATGGGTTCCAGGGAACCAAAGAAAAGAAATAAAAAAGACAAGCCATGGAAAACTAACCCCAACTCCAATGTCTTTTACAACCCTTTACAAAAATTACAGATCAAGGATTGCCAAATCCTTGCCAAGACACAAAGTACTCATCACCTGAGAACCTGACACCTCCTTCTGCCGCTGCTACAGCCCAGATTAGATCTGCCTTCAGACTGATCCATCTGCATAGGAATCTCATCAGCTTCATCGATCTGCCAGGAAAAAAAAACAATGCCAGTATTTCGTGTTGTGTGTTAAGCATCAAAAGTAACCATAAAGAACAGATAAGAACTAAACTTTGTAGTGACAGGAACTCAGATTTGATGCAGCTTGAAGTTTATGTGGGAGCCCTCCACCAGTTCAGCCTCACTCCATAATCAATAGACTGAAATGGAGTATTAAGGCAAAGTGCAATTCCCACACAAATATTCCTCCTGGTGATCGGAATACCCAGCATCAACATCATCATCGTTCAAAGTAAAGAATATCCACAGACAAGGCTTCGTGGAGATGTTCTTTCCTTAGCTTTAAAGGTCCTTCGATTCTTTTTTCTATTTAGAATTTCTATTGATCGAAGAGCTAACTCACAAGACAGCAGCTCACCCTCTTCCTCCTTTTGTGTTCTTTCTATCCTTTTTGACTCCTTTCCTCCCTTGCTTGATTCATGCACCTAACCCCTTTTTTTTTTTTTTATTGCTCGTCCTGTTCTAATCTTGGATTGGGTTGGTTTAGGGTCTGGAGTTACAGAGATAAGGTTGGGCTAGTGTTTGCCTTCAACCGGACCCAACCATCCAAGTTGCTGTCTTACTCGAATCTTTGATTTCTTTTTCACATTTTCAGAAATTAAATATAATATATATCTTTCAACTTTTCGTTGAAAACAGAACAAAACCTGCCCATACCTTAAAAAGTCTAATTGCACACTATGTTTACTACATTTGACGTTAGATTCAGAGCACTAGACTTCCACTACTGCAATTGCCTCTCCTTCTTCCGCTCCAAGGGACAAAGAGGATCTCCTTATTTTAGTGGAAAAAAGTCATATCTGGTGATTGCTGGACTAATGAACCTCCACTCATGGTTCCCTTGTTTGGCTTGGTTTCTTCGTCGAACCTTTTTGCCAACACCACACTATAACTTTTGACTTCGACTGACTGGTAGCAAACTTGAGGCTCTCACATCTTTGGAGATCATCGTCTATCTAACGTCATTGCCCACCCTCTCGAGTGGGTGCCTTCTTTTGTTCCCTTATCATCAAAGAAACGACTTCTTTTGTACTCCCTATTGACTTGCATCTCTCCCACTTCCATTCAACAATATTCTTAAGCCCCACAGGTCCATTTTCTCGTTTCTACTCCACCCCATTGTAATGACCAAACCACCCACCCGAATCACATATATATTTCATTTGTAACAACGAGAGAGTTCTTTGCAGCTATCCTGGATCAACCGAGTACCATTGTTACAGTACCACAAGGGTATGGTAGCCATTTCCATAGAATAATGTTATGAACCATGATATTACTTACTTCTTGAGAGCAGCAATATGAAAGCAGAGAGGAGAGTGGGGGTTAGGTACTTCCATTTGCGTTCAGACAGGTTGTTTCCTAACCTTTTTGACTTTGGTGAAGTGAGGAGAATGACCCCAAACTACGGCTGTCCATGATATGAAATTGCATAAAAGGGGACCACTGGGCTTTGGATCAAGGAGCAAGATCACATGAGGTAGCTGCACCTGCTTTGCATTAAGAGCTTGGAGAAATGGGAAGGGTCTTCTTTCATCTACTTGTGATTCTATTGGCCTTTTCTCAACTCACCATCTTCTCCAATGCAACTCCTTCCACAAGTAGTGATCATCTATTGCCCCCATTTAATGTCGAACAAAGCCTTTTCCTTCCTTATTTTCTTCTTCTTCTGAGCTACTTGGCTGTTTCTGATGTTGCAGGGCCCGGAAAGCTGCTGCAAGAGACTGGAGATCTTCCGGCACTTGGTGATACTTCCAAGGTAATTATTTCATTGAAGATAACCGGCAAATAAATTCTTATGTTCATCGATGTATTGGACATCATCGTCATCTCAAGGGTTCGGTTTTCTTTTTTCATTTCCTTTACAATTCAATTGTTTTGGCGTTGCAAAACACCTCATCAGGATTGTTTCTCCAAAACAGCACACAACATGAAGCATCAAGTCGTAACTCTTATGTTACCCAGGTTTCTTAAAGTCCTTATTTTTTTAATTTACTTCAAAAGGGAGAAAAAAAAAAAAAAGAGATTGTTACGAGGATAAGTATAAGAATCTCATGTATGTTTGTTTGTGATCAAAAAAGAAAAGAATTTTATGAAAAATCACAAAGGAGAGATTCTTGGATTAATTTGAAAACTGACAAATATAGTAGTCAATTGTTGAACCTTCATTGTGTTTAATGGTTTCATTTCCATATTTTATGTGGTAGCCTTAACTAGACCTTGGATTCTCCCCCCCGAGCGGGTGAACTAATCACCTCCATTTCATCAAGGAAATGAAATGATGCAAAGGAGAAGAGAAGCAATAGTGAAAGAAGAAGAAAAAAAGAAGAGAGGAAAGAAAGAAAAATGAAGAGAAAATATAAGAGCACAGCAACAAAGTCTACAGCCCGCCCCTTCACGAGCCATCCTCACCCAGCCAACAGTAGGCCTAGGCCTTCACACTCCAAAAATCCACCCAGTTCTAAGCTGCAGACTTTGGAAATCTTCAAAGACATCCCTCTTCTATGTATGTTTAAACATGCATCACTGATGAACATATTGAATGAGAGACTCTTAGGTAGTTCTAAGAATCAACAAATTTGCAAGTCAGGTTGGTCCTCAGCACCAGGAAAGTATATTAAGATTTTTTTTCTATATTTTATGTGAGAACATGAAGCAGACTAAATCTTCATATTGATAAATAGATGTTTAAACATGAATTAGTAACATACACCATGAAGAAGGTCTTTGATACTATGTTTCCACATGAACCATTTAATTTGTTTCTGCTTTTTTTTTTTGAGTGTCGTATAATTTGTTTCTTCATGTCATGCATTATAGCAAATAAATGAAACCATTCAGTAAATAAAAACATCGAAAAGAGAATAAGCAAAGCAATTCAATGAAAGAAAAGAACGCATATTTCTAAAATATATATTTTCTGTTGTTGCAAATACATACTCGAGGTAGTGGTTAGGAGTAGGTTTGAAAACAATGAACCTACTTATTGGTAAGAACTCGTAATTTTGCTTAGGAAAATGCATCATTGGAATGAATGCAGATAAATATGGAAGAAGCCATATCAGAACTCATCGGCGGCAGGTGGATTTGGAGGTCAGCAACGACTATCCAGGACCTGGTCCTAACCCTCGCCATACTCCGAAGCCACCTGGAAGGAGCTGACTGAGAACTTGTTTCAGGATGATCTTTCCTCAGGCAGTGTTGCTACTAATAGTCCCTTACCATCTAACTACTCAGTAATAAACTAGTTCAATGGAATGGATGACAACAAGCGAGAGTTGTTATCGTAATGCACTCTGGTGTGTGCTGAAGATGTCCCTATTGTATACTATGTTCTCGCGCTTTTATATGTATTAGAATTCTGAGAACGGGAATTAAGTTAAAGTACGTGAATGTAACCATGTCTATAATGTAACCTCTTCCAGTAAGTTACAATTTAGCGCTTCACACTTCCCATAGCTAACAAAGAGGATATCATAAATGTGCCTGATTTTATTGATTTATTTTTTCTCTCGGTTAGTAGCCGTTGCAAGAGGAGGGCACTTTTAAGCCCACATAGGTTGTGAGTCAAATAAAACTTTGGCTTATATGCAATTAGATATTTTCTTTTCTGTGAGACGTTTTTTAAAGACAAAATCATGAGACTCGAAATGGTCAAAATTTATTGTAGCCAAGATAGCTCACTGTAGCCATCAACATGATCCACCGTAGCCACAAGACCCATTGAAACCCGAGATGGTTAGAGCTGAAGCAGATAATAAATCATGCATGTGGAGTAGAGAACAACCTATCGACCCTTGATCGCGACAATAGTGAGAACAAGCTATCCGACCCTGATTGCGATAGTAGCCTTCTACGTACACCACCGATGGACCAAGATACTTGCGATCCTCTGGCTACTATTTTTGAGTCCGATCTGAACAGTCTTCCTGGAGTACCATAAGAACTTGACATTGGCATAAGACGGTATCCACTGACTGTGTTATAAAAATGAGAAGAAAAACCATAAACAAAGTAATGAACAACTTGCCAAGATGGTAGTTCACAGGTCTGACGAGAGGCTTTTCTCTGGTAAGAGGTGAGGTTCTTCAAATTGTGTGGAATGCAATATGAATTTGAGATTTTAGGTATATAACCAAAAAAAAATTAGATATTAGGTAATTGGAAGTCAATGAAGAATCTGGAGGGTTGACCTGAAATATTTGAGATAAGGTTTGCAGCTTCCTTATTAGTTTTAATGATTTGCTGGTCATGATCATGGTATTGGCAGGTTAACATTTATACCAATGTACGACTTAAAAGGAAAGAAGACCTTCTTCTTCCTTTTTTTTTTTTTTTTTTTGAGATAAAATATGGTTGCCCCATGAATTCATTTCATGCGGAGAAAAATTAACACAAAAGGAGAAGGAAGAAAAAGTAGGAGAAGGGATTGGCAGATTACATGATGAGCTACTGCGCCATTACCTACCAAGCTGGTTCAGAGCAGTTACATCGACAAAGAAAGAAATCAGAATCCAAGTAACTTAGCTGGCTGGACATAATCTAATAAAGATCGAGGCTGCCAGTAGCGTGCCATTCTCCAGTGAAACAGATCACTCGTGCCAGAGCCATGCCAATCCATCACAAGGTATACCAGGGTCAGACATCAAGAATAAGGACCAATGGAAGACCATGACCGACATAAGAAAGCCCCTGGTCCATGCACAAACAATCAAGAAGGGGATCAATTTAGACTTTTGTCTGGAGGGTCATGATGCAGAGCGTGACTTCAGAGTTAATCACAAAAGCTATCTATGATTAGAATGAAAATTTCTCAAGTTTCTTTCATACCAAAGCCTCTACCAAAAGGCCACAACAAGCAGGATTCATCCATGTCCTAGATTCTTCCGAAAGAGAGAGTTGTCTGGAGGAATGAGGCCGTTAAAATGAACTTCTCCTAACCAGCTGTTTAAGTTTTAAATCAAATCATTATTTTTGAAGGCAACATCAGTATTATTTTTACTATAGTAGTGTGTGAATGAGGTGTTCTGCAGTAAATGTGTAATGATCATCCTATATGTCATCCTACTTGGCATAGTCAATAGTCAAAGTTTAAATCAAGAGTCAAAGCTGAAGAAGTCTAATCTATTACAAACAGATGAAGAGATGTATTTATAATATTTAGGAGGTGAAGAGTCGTATTGAATAAAATAGCCACATTGTAGGTGAAGGGTCACATTAAACAATTTTGGCTAAGTGAAGAGTCATAGGAGTTAGGTTTTATTATTATTATTATTATTATTATTATTATTATTATTATTATTATTATTATTATTATTATTATTATTATTATTATTTAGTCTCTGTATAATGATGTATTCGAGCTATATATGTTGAAAAGTGAAAATCAACAATGAAATGAATTGCCTTCTCTCTTATTTTCTTGTCCTACAATATAACAATCTAAGATCTATCCCAAAAAGCGGTATTATTTCAGTTTTTTGATTTATATAAATATTAAAGATCTTCCTAGTGTATAATCAATGTGAGACTAAATATAGATCTTCTTAATATATAATCAATGTGAGACTATATATATACTAGTATGGGTCTTCACATACTCTACTTTCTTTAATTATATCCTAGTATTATCACCAAGCTAAGGATCCAAATCCCATCACAATTATCTAATGAAATTTAATTATAACATCATAATCAATTTATGCTTAGCCGTAAAAGAGCCTATATTGTAGTGTCCCTAGTTCACGTGAACTATGGGTTGGATTCATGCTAGTAACCTTTTAACAACCCATGACCTTATCCAAATTACCTACTCAAAATATATTATTTAAATTTCTTGACCTATATAAATACCCATATATAGGTCTGTTTTAATAATATTTGTAATGACCCATGACCTCATCTAAAAATACTAGCCAAAATATATTACTTAGGTCTCATAGCCTTTGCCAATATCCAAGATCTTTTTAGTACATATTAGCACTAGTCCTTACATACATTGTTAATATTACAGGGATTATAAGAAAGAAAGGCCAATACAATTTTAGCCAAGCTAAAAGGTGGTACCAAAGCTAGTTAGTTCGGTGATGGCTAGTTGGCAACTACCTATCCCTCATTTCACCAATTATAATTTTGGGAACTACACTATTCAAATGAAGGCTTTTGGCTCTCAGAATATTTGAGAGTTGGTAAAGAAGGGCCACATCAAGTTGTGAGATAAATGGTACTGTCTCAAGCTCAAAGGGATACTTTAAAAGATTCCAGAAAGAAGAGGAAGAAGACTCTTTACGTCATCCATCAAGGGTTCGATGAATTCACCTTTAAGAAAGTTACAGCCACCATTATCTCCTATCAAGCATTGGGATATCCTCCAAAATGTCTTCAATGGAATTGACAAGGGGAAGAAAGTTGATCTCCGGAAGCACTTCGATGTGAATTCGAAGCCCTACAAATAAAGGATCTAAAATTGATCATTTCAAGTTATTTGTATGTGAGTTATAACTATTATCAATTAATTAAGAAGAAATGGTGAGGAATTGAATAATAATTGAGTCATAGGCAAACTTCTATGCTAATTGAATGTCAAATTTGAATATATTGTGGAACCTATTGAAGAGTCACATGAAGTCTATGATGATAGATGATCTTATGAGTTCCCCACGAGCTTATGAGTAAAAATTTAACAAAAGACTTGTTGGAGCAAATTCTTCAATCAAAGATCATTTTAGAAGAAGAAAAGGAAGGCTTGAGAGGTGAGAAAAGCCAAAGAATCTACAGCTAAGGCTAGGGTCATGCTAGATGTGATCGAAGGAACGAAGGGTATATTGAAGTGAAGAAATAAGTCAAAGCCCAAAAAAAGAATGTGGAAAAGTGGAATACCAAAAGACCGAAGGTACAAAAAATCTAAAGTTTGCTGTCATGTTTATAAAAAATCTGGACATCATGAATTAGAATATTGGTATGGCGATGATGACCAAGTAGAAAAAAATGCAAATTATGTGAAGGAAATAAAGATCATGAGCCCATCCTATTACTAGCACATGATGGAGATGATGTTGACAAGCATGATGTATGATACCTAGACATTGATGCAAGGAACACGTGTGAGAAGAGGAGCACTTTCATGGAGCTGGATTAATCAATGGATGGTGAAGTCATTTTTAAGACTCATCCAACATTCCAATTAGAGGCAAAAGCCAAATCATAATTTGCTTGAAAATCGTAATATTCAATTTACCTCAAAATTATATTAAACATGGGAGAGAAAGAGAGGACATTGGTGGAGGAGGAGAGGGAGTGGATGAGATCGCATGCATTGATGAGGGGAAGAGGGACTTGAGGGTCATTATCAATGAGCAGGCAGACGGAGGCGAAGGAGATGGGGTGTAGGAGGGAGACATGATAGGTAGTGGCATTGCAATCTGATGTAAAGAGGAGAATGAAGAGAAAGAGAAAGAGAACAGAAAATAGAGCCACCTAGAGCATTGGCCCATGGAAGTCTAATATCTTTTAAGTTAGATGGACAATCAGTTAAAAGATGGACCATCAAAGGTACAATAATGATTTCATCTTCTTATCTGTAACAATCTCATCAAACACCAAAAAAACACCTGCCCACCAATTTATTAGTGTAAAACTAACCTAGGGTATTCGTTGCAATTTAAATTGGTATTATCTAAATCAATTTGTAAATAGGGATAATGAGAGGTGTTATATGGAATTTTGATAATTTATTGGTGTGATTTGCAGGAAAAATATTTTAGAAAAAATTGTGTCTGAGCGTTATATTTTTCATGCATTTTGTATAGGAGTTTAGCTTGCCAAAAAAAAAAAAGTATAGGGAGGGATAAAACCATTTTTTTTACATCCATTGTCAAGTCATAGTCCATAAATAGTAGTCTACAAGTGTCGCAGACACGGAGCGTGATCTGGGAGCTTTCTTCGTTTGTTATATAAAAATGCATAAAAATGGTTTTTTTTTCCCACAAAGTTACTTGCGCCGTGACCTTTTCTTACTTTTAGGTTTACCGGTGGAGAGGTCAGTGATAGAGCCCAGCCCCACGTATCACGATCTGAAAACAGCCAAAAAGACACGATTTTTCGAAGCAATCCCAAGAATTTGATCACCTTCCTCCCCCCCAATGTTGGATTCTCTCGTCCTTGTCGCCCCTTTGTTTGGTTGGTTAGCAGTGGCATGGAGACCAAAC
Organism: Elaeis guineensis; assembly: GCF_000442705.2. NCBI lineage: Eukaryota > Viridiplantae > Streptophyta > Magnoliopsida > Arecales > Arecaceae > Elaeis > Elaeis guineensis. The sequence goes on along the minus strand of NC_026007.2, from coordinate 69,653,816 downwards.
GAAGCTACGTAAGGTGAGTAGATAATTGTAGGAGATTTGAGATACGAAAAGTTGGACCTTTCTCGGAATAACATCACGTAAGTTCGTGGATCATCTATGCGTCCCCAACCTCTTTTATCATATTATGTTACCGTATTTGTATTATTACATTGCATTCTGTTTAGTGTACTGAAATCTTGTTCATCATATCCTATTAAATTTGCTCTAATCAGGACATGATGAGATTTATTTTGCGATATTCCGAATCATCTCTTTACTACTGGTTCTAGTTCAACAATGGAAAAAAGTTGACAAGGCAATTTATAACATGTTTTATGTCAATGTATCCAAGCCATTTCAAAATCATTTTGTAGTCTTTCATGGTTGCAAGCTTCATCATTGGCACATGAATGGAGATTTGTCTTCTGGTTGAACTTTCAAAATGAGTCATTAGAGCACGATACAGGGCATCAACACATATATGTATCAAACTTATTTGAAAGTTATAATTTATTTTGTGATTAAGAAATCATGGCTCTCTTTGGATATCAGTTGATTGACAAGAATATGCTATATAGATTCACGCTGTACTGCTGAAAATTTTATCTAAATTTTCCTTCGATTTAACTCTCCTCCTCTTTTATTTATTTTTACTGTAATCATTCTTCTTTTACCTAATATATATATATATTTTGATTGTGAAATATTTTAAGTCATTTAGATGAAAAATGCATGCACCAGCCGTGAAGCGATTCGTTCCTCCATTATCCCTCGGAGAAAAAAAAAACTTTTCCTTCTAACGGATAATTGCGAACCTACTGCAGAAATAGCTAATTTGGAGGATTTTAGTCATTATTAGTGGGAATTGTTTCTAGGTTGCAACAATCATTCTATAGATTTCACAACTTGGATTTTGTTTCAGTTTGGTTCTTTAGCTTTTCATGTGCAGCCCATGCTAAATCATATCTCCTCCCCTCATTATCTGGTTATGCCCAAGTTTGGAGGAATCTCTGGGGGCTGCTCTGACTTCCATAAGCTTAAGATCTGCAATTATGAGGTAAGTTTTCCTTCTTGCCAAGCAATCCTTTTAGGTCTAATGAAAAGCTTCTGTCTTACCTGAAGTTGCCCTAGCTAGAATTTTGGCACCAATATGTTAGTGGTTGAGTCATGTTCAGGGCCTGTCTTAGAAAATTCTCACACCTTGATATATCATATTTTCAGTCAAACGATGCCAATTAAGGTTAAGAGAATGCTTAAAATTTCATGTAACTTTGCAGAAACATCTGGAACCTACTGCATAACACTGATGAGGAGAAATACGGAGACTTTGGCTTCAAGATCATGGTGATCCTTTTTCTGGCTTCTGTAAACAGATGTATTCTAAATCTCTCCACTTTAGTCCTGATGTTAAGGGTCAGCCTGCATGCAACATCCCTTATTTCATATCACGCATCTCAAGTTTTTCATGACAATAGCTCTGCTGGTCCCAATTTTCCTATAATTAACAAGATTTCCATTGATTCCATATGTAGTTTTATTAACTACATAGTCTACATCGAATTTGTCCAGAGCTTAATTTAAGGGACATAGTGATTTGATTGCAATGAGTACCTAAGTAATTACTTTTACGTGACAACAATTAAGCAAGAAGCAACTTTTCACAGCTATATGCAGCAGCATATGTCCTCTTCATACAGGTACACTTAATATTAGAATATAAGTCCTACCTAATTGGGCTTCAATTCCTTGAGATTGAAGGCACTTCACAAATATGCATGAGAGTTGATCAGTTTGCTGGTTTTGACTCAGTTGATAAAATTAATGGATCCAAACAACAGGAGCAAAAGAAAAGTTGAAGATGGAGTACTACTTGGTAGGGTTATTCCTGCATTGCTGTTGTATGGATGGCAATTTGCACATCGTCTTCTCTAAGGTGGCATTTTCATGTTATGTCTACTAGGGTTAAGTCTTATGTCCTGTTGAGCTATGCCCAGTTTAAACTGATTAATTCGTAACTGAAAGATCCAAGAACCCCCTAGTTCTCTCGGTGAAATGGCTCCCAGAAATTAGAAAAGATGACTTTATCTATTATCAGAGTCAAACCTGTAAAATTGTGACATACCAATTTCATAGAGATGATGTTCGTAAGAACTGTAGATGAAAAAGGACAAGTTAGATGGTGTAATCCTGATTGGTTGTTAGTAGATATGATCGCAAATATTCCTTTCCTTATTGCCCTTGCGCTTTCTTTTGTGGTCCTTATTTTGAGATCGATAGTGCTTATCAAAGCAGCTTCCCCAAGAATAGAGGTTTAATATTTAGTTAAATTGCTTAAACATACAAGGCAATGAAGATCACATCCATCATCTCCAGCAGCTGGGAATACAACTATCATTCAAGGAAAACCTTTGTGGAAGAATCCAGAATAATCTGACTTATTATCCAAATAGTTGAATTAATTCTAGCACTAACAATTTCCCTTCAAAATCTCTATATTTCACATCATTTCCAAATTGACCAGTTTTTCTAGTGAGGGCTGTTCTTTTGAGTGCAAGAATGTCACTCCACCATCAATGCTTATGCCTTCTGAATCCATTCTAACAAAGTCATGGGTGGATGTTCTTTGATAATTCGATTAATGGGGTGAAGGGACTCCAGGGGAAGGATTGGAAGTGATAAGACAAGGTGCTGATTGGAAGTGAGAAATTCGTTTGTGAGAAAATGAGATCACAGAGTTGACCGCTGATGCCTTGTGTGTGTGTGTGTTGTGTGGTGGTGTTTGGGGGCGGCGGGGGGGAGGGGGGGGGCCGTTTTGTTGCCGTCGAATCCATTTCTAAGCATGGAAATCAATCAAGCAACTTCTTAAGCTCATTCTCCTGAGGTGCTTTCGTTGGTTCAACATTGTTTACTTATATGTGGTTGGAAGAATTTTTTTCGTTTAGCAGTTCATGTCAGTTGCAACAATTTCTGTTCCCTTGCTATTTTTTTTGTTAGTAGATGAGAATTTAAGGATAAAGGAAGGTGTTTAAAACTAAAGCAAGTTTTCAATAAGCCAATCTGAATTCAATTTAGTGAGAGGGGAAATCAGGCGTATGATCCTAAATTTTGAGAATGCTGAGGTTGTTTAGCTTATGGCTCCTAGTATGGAGTATCTTATTTCTAGTGGGAGGATGATTGTTAAGAGTAGAGAATTGGTGTGTAGCAAAATTGGGAAACAAAAGGCTCAATATGAGAAGATCTACATTAGCAGCCTTTAATTGAGGCTTTTCTCTTTCTAATGATAAAGTTTATCATTAAGTGGATCCTTCCATAGCAACGTAAGATGTGGAAGCAACAGATGTCCCTTTCTCAATTTTAGCTATGCTACAAAGCTGTCAAGCTTGTTTGGACTTTCATCTGTTCTCAAGATCCTTACAAGTTTCTTTCTGGATTAGGTCTCCATATGTTTTCCTTTGCAATAGCATGTGGTGTCCTGCTCTGTCACCATCTTGTGAAGCCTTGAGGAAGAGAAGAATTATTGATTCTTATGGTTGATTGAAGGTTCTTTTGAAGCCTTTGGGATGAGACGGAATATTGGGCATCTAAATGGGATGGAAAACATTGTTTGAAGGTTGTCATTTTCACTGTTGCTAGATTCTGTTCTAGTCTTCAAGCCTAAAAGAGCGCGACCTATTAATTATATTGTGATATTGACATATCATTATGTAGTCTCTCTAACATGATTTAAATGTTTATCTACTCAGCCAATAGTATTCAAGTGGGAAGTCTTTGTCTACAGTCTCTTGGAAAATCAAGTACAGGATAGGGTGGCATGTTAGCAGACGAACTATAGTCATAAAGCATCATTCTTCAGTAAATACAATGTTATTCCTGTATTTCTTGGTCAATCCTTGTGTTAGGAGCCTACATCATCATCTCCTGTCTTTTTGCAGCCCTTCCTATATGTTGTTGGACTCTTACAATGCCACAATTGGCATGTAACTAGCTGAATGACACCTAAATAAAGGCCTAATAGATTTTGTGAATGGTAAAAGCAGAGGTAATAATAAAGGCATCTGTAGTAGGTGCTGATTGGGTCAGACTTGGTAGCTTCATGTATGGTGCTTCAGACCAAACTCTCAAGCTTTACAACTGTGGTATTCTTCCTGTGTTGGATGCTTCAACTCGTATGAAGTATACTTTCCAAGTGTGATCATATTTTAGGTAGTTAAGCTTATCAAGCCAGCTGTAACCATAGCTACTTCTCCCTTGCAGCACTGACCATTGTCATCAGAATCTCACTGCAGTGTTTGAATCAGAGTTCTTGATTGTTTCCATGTACATATGACAGCACATAGCCAGCCAGCCAGGTCATGTTAGAATATGGGTTATGGATACCCAAGTCTTCTAATATCTTGATAGGCTTAGCTATGGGATTGAATCTTCTAGACCAAGTTTATCTTGTCCTTAACCATTTTTCCTTGAAATATGAAAAGTCAAGCAGACACTGATAACTTGGAGAAAAAGTTTGCCCCTCATGAGAATATCATCTCTACATTCAATACCATTGCACCAATGTGAAATCATGCTCACATAATATTGGAAGTTTTGTGCAAAGCATCCATGCGATTGCAATGATATATATGGGAATTCTTTAAGTGGGGCATCTTGTTTGTTCCTTTCTTGATTCCCTGGGCCACATTCTCACCTCCTTTGCGTGCTTTTGGATTTACATGATCGACTTTGATGGGCTCTTTAAGAATTATTGATGGGCACCTTTGCCAAATGACTTATGATAGGCTCACCTACTGCCTAGTGATCTTGGGTCTATCAGCATCATCCAGAATCTGCTTTTCTTGTTTCAGAATATATAAAAGCAAGAAAGCATTCCCAAGTACAGCAGCTGCTTAAAAGGAAAAGGTACCTCAATTGCTCACATCTCTGCTATTCTTTAAGTATTTTGTATATACGTATGGACGCCTTTCTTTGCTGTGTTGGAGGTAAACTGCAACACGGTGAGAAAAAGAGAATGAAGCAATGGTATATGCTTGACTCCTTTTTTTCCTGCAATGCTCTGACATGGAGATAGATATGAATATGGATGATAGTTGTGGGTATACAGCTCAGCATTACTAATTTTAGATATGGGTATTCTTTTACTAATCGGTCAAATAAGAAGATAATGAAGATATGCAGAATGCTTCCAAAAAATGAAAAGCATTCTGAGAGACATGATTATATGTGATCGCTGTCGTAGACGGTCAAGAATAAAAACCAACTCAAACTATATAGATAGGGTGAGTAAGGATCGTTTCCACGGGGATCTAGGGCGATTATCTCTTTTTTTTATGAAGAAAAAAAAATAAAAGAGAATTGATTGCAGAAGGATTAATAAGAAATAGAATAGCAAGAAATCAAAAGTGTAAATTAAATTATGAAAGAAAATAATTCAGAGAAATAACCCAGGAATTCTGAATCCACCATGCAAAGAGATTTATTTTCTTCTTTTTTTTATATTATAATATTTAATTCTTGTAATTATGGTATTAGTATAGTTTATCTCTAAGGGATACGGACTGTATCAGTAGATTACAGCTCGTCCTGTTGGAGTATAAACTATCTAAATTCAATTACAAGATCTAAGATTCAATCTAACATACTACGATCTATCTCTCCAAAGTACGAACTGTATCCAGGAATCACGGCACGTCAATAGAGGGTATAAGCCGTGTAGGCTGGATCAATACCTCAAAAAAAAGTAAAAAGATATGAAATAAAAGCAGAATTTTATTGCATAAAAATTAAATACAAAAAGAAAAAAATAAAAAACCGTTTACAGGCTTCATCATATTCCTGGATTGAAGGGATTTAGCTACGCATCAAGCTCTCTAGCTCCATAATCTCCCAATAATTGATCCCTAAAGCTCTTTGAAATTTTTTTCTATTTTTTTCTTGCTTTTTCTCTGATTTTTTTTCCTCCCCAAAGCTTATTCCCGGACTCCCTATTTATAGATGAATTTTTCATAATTTTTTGGTAGGAAAAGGAGTCCTAAAATCCTTAGAAATCGTATAAAAATTCTTAAAAATTTTTTTAGCCGTCGGATCAGGCTTGGACCGCCCAGATTTGATCAAAAATCAATGTTTTAATCCTTATCAGGGTTGGATTCAACCACAGCCGTTCGATCTGGGTTTGGATTAGTTATGGACCGTCGGATCGTGCCATATATCTTCTCTTATAAACCGGCAGCAAATGTGGACCGTCGGATCTGGATCGGGATGGATGTCAGTCGTTGGATCGCGCAAAAGAGGCTTCCACCGTCCGTAGACCGCGTCTGTGGACTGCGTATTGTTTCTGGTGGACCGCGCCCTGGTTCTGTGGACCAACCGACTAGTCCACCATGCACCGGAGGCTATTTTTAAGATTTTTTAGAATATTTTAGCTTCGTTTTTGCTCCGATTTTCGTCTTAAAAATTAAAAAAAAATATCCATTAAATTTTTCAAAAAATTTTCTTCATTTTGGTACTTAAATTGCTCAATTAAATTAACATCTTATTTTTCATAAATATATCTAATTTCATTTTTTTTTAAATTACTTATTTTTTAAAAAAAATTAATAAATTCATGAAATTAGGTTTTTAAGAAGATACTAACACCATAAATTATCAAAAATATCTACAATAAATATAAAAATATACCACTTATCAATATGCTCGATGCATCTTTTTTTTTTTTTAATAGAAACATGTTGTATGCACAATAAGACTTTGTAAACAGCAGTCTGAAGGAAAATTTCCTAGAGGTGAAATGTGGTATGCCAAATTGTTGAACTACCATCATAAATGCAATATACCAGCATGCCATCTTCATGACCCACCAAAGGAAGGCTAGGGGCATTCTGGGGCATTCTGGATGCAGCAGTAAAAGATAAAAGCAAGTTCACATTGTAATGGATGTATGCATTTTGCTTTCACTCTGAAACTATGCACTGAATTTGCAAAATAAAGGGGCTTTTTTGGGAGGAGATGACATTAAGGGCTAGAACCGGTGCTGTTCAATGGTGGATGCTTTATCAGATTCTTTTATTATGGGTTTGATTTTGCGCTGTTCCACCGACATAAGGTTAGAATATCATATAGTACTAAAACAACCTCTACTTGCTTCATACTTTATTAGTGTCTAAACTTTAAGCTTTGAATGATTAACAGACAATGAGAATGTTTGGTAATGATATGGCAGCACTGGAAAGATCAATCATCAAATTCTGATTCGGGAAAGCACTTTTAACAATCCGCATCTCAAGAAATGCGAATAATCTGCTTGTCTTTTCAAATTTGTTAATGGACTCATCTCATCCATGCATTCCTGGTTAAACAATTGCATACAACAATACAAACTACAATTCCCCTTGAAATATAAGTGTTCATACTGATAGAAGTACAACCAGAAACAATTTGGTGCAAAATTGCCCTTTGCAGGAGCTGGCATTCATATCCAAAGAGATCGAAGCAAGGACCCAAATAAAGTGTCTAAAATGCCCTCTGAATAATTAGTGGAGCATCATGTTCTTGACTACTTTAATATGGAGTCGAAATTCCAAGAGCTTCAGCGTAGCATGGTTCCCAGATTCAGAATGAGAAAATTGCATTGGTACAGTATCTGAAAGGGTTTTTCTTCTGTATTTCAGAGTCTGAAGGGTACAACGTGGATTTGCCTCCCACACTGAAGTATTCCTGGTATCCGTTCTTACTGCCAGACAGATATGAGAACTTGTGCCAATAAGAGGTCCTGCTTTTCTTGGACTGTAAATCTAAGTACTACCACTAATTGCTTCCAGGAATTATAATATAAAGCATGTGAAGTCACCATCTGGATGCAGTGAGTGTGCTGCATTTTAACTGCTTTCCAAACAGCCCTGGCTTAAAAAAATTGATTCCAATAAGGATGTCATCTTGCTTCTTTTGTAATCTTGTTAGCATTATTGCTCTTTGGAGTATTTTATTTATATTGAACTTTGTTTTTCTGCATGGACTAAATATAATCTGTTCTGAGATCTAGATTAGATTCTTTGGTTTTCCTATCAGCAGAAAAGCCAAATACAATCTTCCACTTCTATCAAAAAATATATTGTTGCCCTCTGAAATGAGGAATTTCCTTCTGGACAATCAGTTAAATTTTACTGTGGTATCTAAGATTGAAACACGGGATAAAGAGCAGTCAATTATATTTGCCAGTTAAAGTTACATGCTGTGGGTGAAAGTTGCAACCTCATTATTCAATATGGTGGGGGCTTTCTAATGACAGAGAGAATCCAGAAAAGAGAAGAGAGATGTAGGAAAACAGCAAAAAAACATGAGCTGCTCTTTTCTTTTTTCTATTCTTTTGAGACCCATATTTGAACCATTTCACTTTTTTCTGTTTACTGCACCAAAGATTCTCTCCCTTTCAAGTCAAAGAGGTGGGAAAAACAAAGAGGAAAAAAATGAAAGAAAGATGACATGGAGTGGAGGAAAGATGAACCACAGCTCATGCACATATTCTTCCACAGGGCCCACTCATGTATTCATAAGGCTGAGTGAAGCACAGAGAGAAGGAAAGCATCTCCTGCAATAGATATATGGTGGAAGAGAGGTAACGACCCAGGTCCCATACCTGACTCCAAGGGTGTTAGATACCTTGTTCAAGTTCTCATGCCTTTAGTTCTTGATGGGTTCGCAGGAAATGCCCAACCAAGGCGAGAATCGAGGATTGGTTCTCTCGGTTGATGCTAAGCCACGGCTTAAATGGACACAACAGCTTCACCAGCGCTTTGTTGATGCAGTCTCTCAGCTTGGCGGAGCAGATAGTAAGTAGCAATCTCTTTCTTGTTGCATTAGAATCATTAATTTGCTCTTGATGCTGAAGTTTTGTTTTCTCTCATCCAATTATAGAAGCAACACCAAAATCATTGATGCGAGCAATGGGAGTTCCTGGGGTTACTCTTTACCATCTGAAGAGTCATCTTCAGGCATACTCTCTCCCTAACAAAAAGTGTGATATCTTTAAAATCATGTTAGAAGGAGAACTTTTTGTAGTATGGACACTAAATCCACTCTTATATTTGCAGAAATATAGGCTAGCAAAGAATCGAAATACAAACACACCAAATGAGAATAAAATACAAGGTGAGATGTTCTGTTTTTGTAGTGTTGTGACCTCACAAATTTTCTTGCTGGACTACAATGATCTTCTGCGGCAGATTGCGTGGCAGCCAGTAACTTGACCATAGACAATGAAGCTTCCCAGATTGATCAGGAGAAAACTCCGGCTCGGTTGAACGAGTATGATAAATGAAATCACAACTGGTTTCTTTTCTCAATATATGCTCCCAGTGTCAGCATCTGCTTATAAAACAAAAATTCTCTCCTTTCAGGACCATGGTGCAGATGCAAATTGAGGTACAGAGGAAACTGCAGGAACAAATTGAGGTGAGCTCAGATGATACTCAAAGTCATCTCATTAGACCATAGTTTCTTCTGATCGAGGAATTTGAATGGTTCCTGTAGGTGCAGAGACACTTGCAGCTCCGTATAGAAGCACAAGGGAAGTACCTGCAATCAGTTTTGAGAAAGGCCCAAGAAACACTTGCTGGTTATAGCTCCAATTCACTAGGAATGGAGGCTGCCAAGGCCGAGCTCTCGGAGCTGGTCTCTGCAGTGGAGACGGAGTGCTTGAGTTCTTCCTTTTCACAAGGTAGCTTGATTCCCAAACGAGCCGAACACGCCGATTGCTCCACAGACAGCTGCTTGACTTCATCTTTAGAGAGACAGGAGGCCAAGGTTGGGAAGCAACATAAACTGGAGCACAGCTCCTCTCTTGACAATTGGAGTGAAGGGTCTGATGAGATCAATCCTAATGGCATGAAAGCAATGGAGACTCAAGTGAACGACATGCTCGGTATGGAGAAGGGAAGCTGCAGTAGCATCCATGGGGAAGCCAACGTTGAACAGCCTACAAGCGGGAAGCAGGAAACCAGTGGTTTTGGGGTCCCACGAGGGCTGGATCTAAACAGATAGTTCATCGGTAAGAGCTGGGGGTGAGCAATGCCATTTGCCTTTGAGGCCTTTGAGGCACTTGAGGTGAGAATTCTCTCTTGAGGACCGCAGCATCTGAGAGTTTGAGCTGCCATTAGCTGCAGCTCTGCTATTTGTTTGTTATTGTCCATGTGTTGTGTATGCTGGATCATTGTAAGGCTTGGTCCTCCATTATAGTTGGTATATACTGTATGTTTATTTATATACAGTGGTTGAAGGTGGGGAGCAGGGAGATGACACATGGCATTTGAATAGATTTTGGTTGGGCCATTGTTTGGTACGCCTGAGGTCAACATGGGCGAGAGGCTCCAAGGGAGCCTGGACCCTACCCACAAGCTTGTTCTGGCTGCCGACTGGCCTTTGCTCGGCCAGTTGGCGCTACTTTACCCAGCAGCACCACTGGGGAGAGATTCTTAGATTCAGAATAGTGGCTCGTACCATTATTTTGGCAAACGAATTAAGCTTTTTTGTTTTTTTGTATTTTTTAATGAGAAGTATGTTGGCTATGCCTCCCAACAGAACTGGAAGCAGGACCTCTACCATTCTGAGAGGGTTCCAAGCACCTACCCGAATTGGCATCTAGGCAATTCATGTCAACATGTTGCAATTATATATATATATATATATATATATATATATATTTGCTTGATGTAAGGGAGGCTTATGACATGTCTACCCTAATTGGCATCTGGGCAAATCATGTCAACATGTTGCAATTTTTTATATGTATATTTGCTTGATATAAGGGAGGCTTATGATATGTTGCATTTTAAAATTATTTTATAAAGACCCATTATCTTTGGGTTAGTCTTTTTAGTGCGGTCCTCGATATCGTGAGCTAAGCGCACCCTCTTGATGGAGCTCGCAGAAGCCACACATGCCTCATGAAATTAAAGTGGTTATTTGGAAAAGAATTCTTTCTCATATAATTCTCATTGACAAATGCCAGTTAAAATATATTATTTGAATTTATTGATCTTATATAAGTATTCAAAATTTATTCAGTGCATAATCGATGTACGATTAAATATATATCCGTACAAATCTTCATGTGTAAGCTACTAATGGGCATGGCAATGTTTTTCTCGTTTATCTATTTGTTGGCTCATTTTCTTTTTTGATCAAAATTTTTACTGCCTTTTTGAATCATCAAAATTTGCAATTTATCTTTTTTTTTTTTTTTTTTGAATACATTGTAATATCTCAACTAAATAAACTTTTATTTTATTTCTTGATTCTCTACTTTTTCTTTTAACCTAGTTTTCCTTTTGAAATAACATGAAGGGGTTTCTGAGCCCATCTAATCATGACATCTTTATCTAATCTATTGAGATAATAAATTTGGAAGTAGTATGCTTAAGACTAAAACTAAGGTAATTGGTATCTAGTAGCCGGATTCCAGTGACTTCATCACACTTTAGCATCGGTTTCTATTTGGAATGTTTATCATACATTTGGAGTCATATTTAGTTGGAGATAAATAAGGGCCAATGGGTCATGGATCTATAAATAGTTGTCCTCCTATTGCCCCGCTATCATATGTATTATATTGCTTGTAAATTGCATCCATGTTACATTTTATTTTGATATAATATGAGAAAATTTGTCCCTCATCTAGGTATTTTTGCTATTTCCCACCTCCAAAATTTTTTCATCTTAAATAAATATAAACATTTAATATAATCAGTTCATGAAAAAGCAAATGCATCTCCCAAAAATTAAAAATAATTTTATCAAATTATATAAATTACAAAAGATAAAAGGAAGACCTATATCAATTAGTAGATGAGAGACATGTAGTTATGGAACCATAACCAACCCACTGATGGAATTATGATGTATTAGCTGTAAATATCTTCTTTTGGGAGTTGTATGTGCTAGATTACCAAGTCCTACATGCCGAACTATAGTCAATCCATCCACGACATATTGTTATATCTATTGTGGTGGGAAGGACATTTTTAGTCCCACATCACTTATGAGTCAAAAGGGAGTACAGTTTATATGGATTGAAACTTTCTTTCCTCAGTGAGGCACTTTTTAAATGATAAAATCATAAAGTTTTAAATGATCAAGATCCACTGAAACTTACAAATGGTTATAAATTCAAGCGGACAATATCTCACATATATATATATATATATATATATATATATATATATATATATATATATATATATATATATATATATATATATATATATATATATATATATATATATATGCAGAGTCAACCTAACTATCGGAGCCATTTAATCCCTTGACCACAACAATATCTTTATTGTTCGACAGCTCAAGATGAATCTGATGCAATTCAAAAGTATGTCTCACCGGCCAATCCGCAGCTTGATGGCCTTCCCAATGGACATAGCACAAACCTATAGAGTAAATCTAAAGAATAACAGCCCCAAACATCTTTATTGATTGCCTTCCCAATGGACATAGCACAAATCTATAGAGCAAATCTAAAGAATAACAGCCCCAAACATCCAATAAAGAAGTACATCAAGTTTTAGAAGCATCTTCAGGCTTTGGCATTCAACAAACAATCTTTGCTGAATCTCGTTCAATCCAAATGTCTTTAGCATTCAGAAGTATCGCAGCAACTGAAATTCCTTCCCAAGCTCCATAAAATTCTACTAGGGGAGCAGAGCACTTAGATAAACTAAAACCTGCAGCAAGGACATAATTCCTCTGAAATCACAAATAATAAAGCCAACGCCCGCCCTGTCCTTTTTTTTCTCCTTCATCAAAATCAAGTTGCAAGAAACCTTGCTGCAGGGGACGCTAAGAGACAATAATGGCTGAGGTTAGCGATGGGCCCCAAGGGAGCCACAAGGTCTTGAGAAGTGGATCTTGTTATGGGAGTAAGAGGCAATGAGAATAATTTCAGTAACATATGAAATAGCATGCTGGACAAAAGAAATTGGAAAAGAAGATACTCATTGAAAGAGCAACTTATTCCCTTGAAAACCAAACCATTGTACCAATATAAACAAGCCAAGTGCTAACTGCTAAGCCAACTCTACCTATATTTCCTCCCAATGGGACAGAATAGAATAGGATGGCTATTTTCTTTGTGTTGGGCAATGCACATACAGTAATCCAAACACAAGTTCACTGCCTAAAAAAACAGTGGTCGCAAGTAATCTGTTCCACGGCAACTTTTAAGAACAACTGCCGTTTAGGATTTAATTTGGCATACCAACACCAAGTAAAGTCTGAGCCAACGGATGCTGCAGGTGACAACGCATAATAAATATCCCTGACCAGAAGAGAAGAATGGTGAGAGAAGCCCCAACGAAGCTTATAAGACGATTAGGATGGTAGATGGGGATAGTAGAAATGATCATATGTATCGCATCGACAGAAAAACTGATGCAACAAATTAAGACAAGTTCCAGACTCTTGAAGGAGTCAGAAAGTCTGCAACCTTGAAATTATCTTGCAATTCCACATATAGGGTCGAATAAAATACGGATCAAATCGGATACATAATAGCCAAATATCTATCAACCTGAACCCGACATATTTATTAAAATCAATCAAAAATCTATATCCAAACCTGACCATTTAGTTAAACAAGTAATCTAGCTCAATATATAATAATAGGTTGAAGTTAAATGGGTCAAACGGTTAGATATTGCCATCCCTTCCAAAGAGTTGTGGAAAGCCAAGGATGATTAAGAAGAGATAGTTGAGCCACTACCTACTGCCCGTTGGAAGCCATAGACAAGACGTACTTTCTCCGCTCAATAAAATTAGGTAAAACCAGTCGAATCTGTTTACTAAAGTTTTGGCAAGACGTACTTTCAAACATGCAAATTTACATGTACCTAGAAACGTTCACTGAAGGTATGATTGATCCCTTTTTCTAGGATTGAAAGAAATGGTCTGGAATTGGATTAAATTGCATTTCATTGTTGTCCTCCATGATTCACCATTGATTATTATGATCATCAATTACTTTAAATGATAACTAGTTTCCATTTGAATTTATCTTCTTCTTTTGATAATAAATATGAAAAATAAAAGCATATGCTAGCCATCCTCTATTACTTTATATATCATCATGTGGCGCTATTAAACAAAAAGGAGAAAACCCCTTTAAAATAAAGACGGAAAAAGAAAAAAAAGAAAAGAAAAGCAGAAACGGCAAAACTCAGAGCCCGTCAATCTGCCACCAGATCACCAGCGTCGGCTGCTTCGTTCTGATGCCGATCTCTGCTCTCCCCACGCCTGAAACTGATCGTAACCCATACCTCCCTCCTCCTCCTCCTCCTCTCTCCGTCCGCCTCCCCCTCTTCTCCGCCCCCGCCCTTCTTCGAACTCCCGTCCTCCTCCGCCGGCATCCGGAACCGGCACACGGGGCACGACCCGTGCATCCCCAGCCACTTCTCGATGCACAGCCCATGAAACCTATGCCGGCACGGCATCTCCTTCACCACCACAGCCTCCGCCCCCGCGAGCTCGTCCAGGCACACCGGGCACTCTCCTGCCGCCTCCTCCTCCTTCCCGACCTCCACCATCTTCATCGCCTCGATCGACGCCCTCGACGCCGGCGGCGGACCGCCGCCATCCCTCCCGGAGAGGAGATCGGCCACCAGCTCCGGGTTCCCCTGTAGCACCACCATCCCCTGCGTCAGCGGGTTCACCAGCACGATCCTGTCCGGCGGCTCCGCCGGCCCCCCGTCCCCGGGCGGCGCCGGGCGCATCATGCCGACGATGATCGGGTGGAATCTCCGCCTCCCCCCGCCGCCCGCCACCTCCGTTTCCCTCACACGCTGCTCCGCGTTCACCACCTCGCTCTCCGACTCCGCCGCCGCCGCCATCTCACTTCGACAAAGGGAGCCGAGAGGGAGATATTTTGGAAGTAAGATTAGAGTAGAATCGGAATAGAAATAGAAATGGCGGAGACGGGGGAGTATTGGCGGTTTTAAAGGGGGTGACGATGGAACTCTTTGGAATGATGTGGAAGTTTTTAGACCGCCCATCCCAAGCCTAAGTTTATGCTGTATGGTAATAATTATTGCTATTTCTTTTCTTTTTTTTTTTGATAAAATCAAATTTATTAAATCAATCTAATAAAAAAATACAAAAAATCGGAAGAAATATTTGATCTTATTAATTTTATTTTATCTGGTTAACTGTGTTATCCATGTAAACCGACCTAAGAGCGATGTTGGATTTTTTTTTTGGTAACTTGAAATGGCAACAAAGAAGGCAACGAGCAGGGAAGCAGAGGAAGTGAAAGGTAATAATGTTTGTTTAATTGTAGTGCATGAATAAATAAAATATAAAAAAGAGACAGCAACAGCTATCCCGGCATCTGACTTTTTCTGGGGGCGGAGGAGATATTTATGTCATGCCTGGTTGGGATTGGCATGAGGTGGATGTGGCCAATGGTTTTACCTGCGTCGCTTTCTTTGGGTAAGGAGAGAGATTTTTGAGTTTGGCGGTAGATACCGCACCCTTGTGGTTTTCTTTTCTTTTTTTTTTTTCAAATTTGGATTCGAAAATTAGACCTGAAATTTTATTAAACTGGCTTTGAGTTTAAGTAGATCCATACTTGAAAACTTGAAATCCCACCTTAGTATACACACATAAATGTTTGTATAAACATTCTAACAAAAGCAAATATATAAATATGTACACATATTTTTCATGCTTTATAACTTGTGGTACAGCACAGATTGTTGCCTGGTGCAATGGTTAAGGCTTGGTTAGATAAGTGTAATGGTATGGATATGAGTCCTCGGAAGATTATTTTCTATAAAAAAAATAAAAATTGGATCTATCCCAGATGACCGCTAGCATACACCCAAAAAAAAAAAGGCAGTACATGGGTGTACTATTATGCTATATTGGTCATGGATATAGTTTTTATTAGAGTTGAGTTTAGACTTAGATATAACAAAAGTATTCCAGACTTGGGTATGGAGGTGGTCAACCAGACATCGACCCGCTAACCCCCCATATTTCGAATGCTAGACCCAACCTTATTTTATCCCAGTCTTCTCCTCCCCTTTCTTTTGTATCTTTTTCCTCTTGGAAGAGAAGGATAAGGCAAGCATTCCATTGAATTTCATATCAATAGATGATAAAAGCAAAGCAAGTTCCATGATGTAATTATAACATAAACTCGAATGATATTAGATCAGATGAGGTTATGTGAAGTTACATTAGCTTGCTTTAATTTGTAAGAATTGTTTTGATCCAGAGTAGATGTGGGACAAATTCCTGAACAGGAAGGTGGGTTGGTACCAACTTAAGTTGTTGAAGCTCTGGTCCTTCGATCCAAATCCAACCCAATATTGACCCATCTCTTCATGTTAAAGTCAAGACCACGATCTGTATCTCAGTCTATGCCTATATTCCGACTTGCTCTTCCTCTTATCTCCTATTCATTTTAGATTTCATTTGGAACTCAAATGCAACCACTTAACCTTTTTTTTTTAATCTTCGGCTCTTTCTTTTTTTGATCTTCCGTGGCTTGGACTTCCTTTTTTTCTTTTGTACATATTCTGTAATTATTCTGCTAAATAAAATAGGGTGGCAATTCACTTGCTTCTCTTTTCATCAAAAAAAAAAAAATCCAATCCACTCTTAAAACACATAGAATATTCAGAAACCCAAACTCAATCTGCCCGAACAAAAAAAAAAAAAAAAACAAATCAATTAATCCAAATTATATGTTGAGTTAGGTCAAATCCATCCAATCCAAATTGCATTTCTCGTCCACAATTTTTTTTAATGGAAATGGGAGGCAAAAAACTGCCACCTACGTACGCTATATTGATGTTTTATCCGAAGTCCAGATGACCAGCTCAATCATGCGTCTGAGGTGACTGCATTCGTACTCCTCCTTTCTTCCACGTTTTTGTGCAATTTAGAAACCGTGGGCGGGCGAGCTTGCTTGCCAGTTTTGGGGCCATCAGGATGGCCGGCTAATGAGGGCGAGTTTGCTTGCGAGTTTAGGGCTATCAGGATGGCCGGCTAACGAGGACTGAGGCTACCCACGATACCAACGCCGGATGCTGCCACGTATGCTGTGATATCATCTTGGACAACGAAAAGTGGCTGTCTCATCTCTGCAGTGATATCATTCACTCCGTTTGGGATGGAGACTAATGATTATCCTTGGATACCTTGCCTGGGAGAGACTAGACTTGTACCATTAAAAAAGAAAAATCTACAGCACCATATTGATGGAATAAATTTATATTAAAAAATTACTAAAAAAATTTAATAAAAAATTTTTAATCAAATTTTAAAAATTTATTGAAATTTTAAATAATTTTTTTTTATTTAAAATATAATTTAAAAGTAACTTTTCAAATGAGATGAAATGGCTTAATTACTCTTATAATTATAAATCAATACTACATTATTATAAAGTAATACTATATTATTATAAAATAATATTATATTATAATAAAAATAATACTATATTATTATAAAATAATATCATATTATTATAAAATTATACTATGCTATTATAAAGCAACACTGCATTGTTGTAAAGTAATACTGTAATAAAAAAAAATTATACTATAATAATATAATATTATCTTATTATAAAAAAATACTATACTAATATAATATAATAAAATAATATTATATTATTATAAAAAAATATTATACTAATATATTGTAATACTATCTTATTATAAAAAATACTATACTAATATAATATAATACTATCTTATTGTAAAAGAATACTATACTAATATAATACAATAAAATAATACTGTATTATTATAAAAAAATACTATACTAATATAATGTAATATTATCTTATTGTAAATGAATACTGCACTATGATAATGTAATACTGTAATATTTTAAAGGATATAAAAATAATTTTAGACAAAATAGATAGTTATTTTTAACTTATATTTAGAATGTGTAGCTATTTTTACATAAAACTTATTTAGGGAGCTACTTTTAAGTTAAAAATAGAGTTGGAGATTTATCTCTAGTTGTCTAAAAATTATTCTTTTTGATTATTTTTTTATTTCTATTCATATTTAAATATAAGAAAATTTTTTTTTGATGAATTTAAATAAATTATGAAATTCAATACATATAAAATATATTTTATTTTTTTAAATATGTGTCAAATGAAATACTAAAAAAGTTTACCTGGATAAGTTTTATTATTCACTTAATTTACTCTATAGTTAAACGCAGCACAAATTTGACCTGCCATTTAATTGAATAAACTTAACACTTTATTTGGGAGTTTGGAGAAGAAAAGAAAAGAAAAAATATTGATAAAAAGAGAAAAAAAAATAACGTATATTTTTTCTTCTTAATTAAGAATTTAAAGAAAGAAAAAAAAGTTTTCTTCTTAATCAAAAATTAAAAAAAATTATTATAATCTTTTTTTACTATTATATTTTTTAAAAAAAATTCAATAAGCTCAAAAAAATAACTAAAAAAAGATCTTATCTTTTAATTTTTTTTTATTTTTTTTGTTTTCATTGATTTTTCGACCACAGGAGCCTCGAAAGGTTTAGATGGAAGGTTTGAAATAAATCCTAGAATTAAAATATAATATTAATTTTTTTTATTATTAAAAAAAGTAAGATAAAAATTATAAAGATTTATTAACTTTTATTTTTTTTTTCAAATCTGTTCGATTTGGATGAGAAAAAATTATAGATTTGAGAGGATTTATATTTCTATTGTTTCTCTTCTTTATTTTTTTAATTTTATAAAAAAAATTTAATCATGAGAAAGTATTAATTTTTTTTTATTTTTTTTATTTTTTTTAATTTTTCTCTTTCGATCAAAACATAAAGAAAAAAAAAGTATAATTAATTATGACGCATGGCATTCAACCGCCAGAAAGTAGCTAGGCATGACAAACGGAAAATTAAAATGTTGCCATCAGAGTACAAGCACAGCAAGCAGACCATCCCTGAGGCATTAGCAAGTCCAGTAACAGGCATTTGATATATAGTCGGTGACTAGGTTAGAAGGTGGGTTAAAGGCAAGAAAGAGAGAGTCCTGGCGGTGTAGTAAAGAGAGGTTGAGGCGGTGGTTGACGGTGTCAGCAAGGGGAGAGGGGGACGGAGAGACTTTGTCTCCACTATTCGGATGGAGAAAGAATCTCAAATACAGGAGGAAGCATCCTAATTTTATTAAAAAAAAAAAAATTGTGCATCACAAGTGATGTAGAAAATCCGATAAAAAATATATTATTTTATATGATTGATCTATATAATTATTATTTTTTAATACATATTTAATACTTACTGTTTCATTTTTTTGTTTGAAAATTTTATGTGATAAAAATATTTTTTTTTTTGAAAAAAATTATGACATCCTGTGGCATATTATAACTTTTTACATGCAGGATGTCATAATATCGTCAAAAAAATTATGATATCCTGTAATATATTATGATATCCTATGTCAAATTATGATTTTCTGTATGCAGAATGTTATAATATGGTCCAAGATGTCATAATATGATCCAAGATATTATAATGTGGAAAGGACATTTTTATCACGTATTTAATGCTTACCGTTTTATTTTTTTATTTGAAAATTTTGAATAATAAAAATATCTTTATTCTTTGAAAAAAAATTATGACATTTTATGACGTAATATGAAATAGGATATTATAATTTTTTTCAAAACGTATGGATATTTTCATCATTCAAAATTTTCAAATAAAAATATAAAACTGAAAATATTAAATACACGTTAGAAAATGATGGCTATATAGATCAATCACATAAAATAGTGCATTTCACGTCGGATTTTTTATACTACCCCTAATGCACAAAGAATTTTTCTTAAAAATTGCATCCCACGTCCCACTTCCATCGTCAACTCGTTGCAAATGGTATCACTAAACCCGGCCCATTATATACCTTGAACTCAATGGAGGACCATTAGTGGTTGTTTCTGTTCAGTATTTGGTTTCCTATCTCTTGACTGTTGCATTTCTTTTGATCGTTATGAATGTTTAGCAGCCCCCCTATTTGCTTCTTGAAATGAGGTTGATGGGGGTTAGCTGTTGTTTTTCGAAGAAAAAAATGTGTACTCCAGCGTTAAAGTTGTTCATACCTTCTGCTTTGAAGTTATGTGGCTTGTGGGGAACTCTGATCTTTGTACGTTGACACAACAAATGCCTCCTTCAGAATCATGCAACGATATCTAATAACATTTACTTCTCAATAACATCTGGTTTGTTCTTTTTCCTTTTTACCAAATGTGCACCATTAATTATTCTTTTTTGAGAAAAGTACTAGTGATTATTCATTCTTTATAGTAGCATTAGAGCTAAACCAACCAAACAATGATATGCTGAATAGCTATTCTTGTTATCATTGCTGCGGAGTCTATTCTGTGTCACTTTGTTCCCTCATTGTTTGCTTCCCTTTAATGTTCTCCAGAGCAAGTTGGCTCCTATTTTTCCGACATTATATATGTTTCATGCTTCACCCACTCCATATACTATGAGGGGCCCTTTTATTATATACCATGTTGAACCAAACAATAAAATTATTTAAGTAGTGGAAGCGTAAAGAATTTGCTTGGAGTAGCTTGTGGAAGAGGATGTCCCTACACCAGTGCATAATTTGTAGTCCTTATTCTGTTCATCTACTTGCTCCCTTGGACGAAGGTGCCGGCATATCCAAATCCCATAATAAGGAACTAGATATCTTAGAACACTGCCAATTCAACATTGTATTTGGAATAATAATGAAATATTGTCACCGTTTTTTTTGTCTCTTTATGCTTTTAAATAAAGAAGGTGACAATTATAACTATTGTTATTTGAAAGAAATGGCAGACAAGAGTTGACACTGGCCAAACACTTGCAAGAAGTCAGCATAATTAACACTAAAAACAGAGGCAAAATATTGAAAAAGTTGCCAAAGTCCCCCTGAGTCCATACCTGTCAAAAACTTCCCCAGTATCGCAATTACGTTATTCATCTCAATATTTGAAAGTTTAGTAGTACATCAATGCTCCGTTGCTGCTTTTCAAGATGTGAACCATGGGTGTGCTACGATTAAACACCAAAAACTTACACCTTGCAAAAGGAAAATAGTTATCTTGGTCTATTTTCAGGCTTTTCCTTAGAAAAGAAGGTTTCCTGAAAAATACTCTTTCAAATCTGATCTGTTAGCCACCCAAAACCAAAAACTTTTCTGAGGACAAATTTTCAGGCTAAATGCTGTTTTGCAGTAGGACTAATTTAGGTCCGATCCAATTGAGTTCTTCAAGTCTTTGGTTCCACTGAATCGAACCTGACCTAATCAAACTCAAATGGATTCGATTACGAGCTTAATGGGCTGACCTGAATCAAGACAGGGCCAATATGATAAGGCTCAAAGGGACCCAATGAGTCCAGAACCAGCCTTCATTTTTGAGCTTCCTGTGTTTAGGCTCCAGAAGGGTTTTAGAGCTTAAACCCAAGCCCAAGTCTAGTTTCTTCAATCCTAGTCTAACATCGAAATCTTAGACCCAACCCAAAGCAGACCCTGAAATGGGTCGGATCTAGCTGTAATCAAAAGAGCAACAGCCAATTCTTGGCAGATCTGGTTCACATTGGACATACAAATAACCCAACCCAGCTAATGCTGTTTCTCGAATATGGATCCAAAAATATGTTTTTGATCTGATTAATTTTTTTTAATAATCTGCATTGGAGATGCCAGCAATAGTTCCGGAACCACATCCTGAATGTTCATAGGTGCCCATCCTAAATCTTATGCTTGTCCTATTTAAATGAACCATGTAGAAGTGCTGAATGATTGGAATAGTATGAGAGGTCTACAAAGTAGAGGAAGCAAAGAGTAGTAACTCTATATAACTGATAATTTTCAATCATGGGCACTATTTGTTTTCAAAGCAGCTAAAGAGCAGTTATATAGAGTAGTAACTCTATATAACTTATAGCAGTTTAACAATCAAAAAATCTATTATCCTTAAGATGAAAGCATCCTTTATTTATTTAATTATTTTATTTATTTACTTATTTATTTATTGTGTATTTATTTATTTTGTTTATTTATTGTGCTTGAGAATATTTAAAAATGAAAAAAAAATTTATTTGCATTTCCAATCATCAGAGAGGTGCATGCAGATGCTTGGAAGCAAAAAAAGAAGTGCATACGATTCTCTAATCTTAACCATGTATTTGCTCCTATTAAGTCAAATAAATAACTAAACAACTAAAATCACTCTTATGCCTTCAATATACATTATCTAAGTTTTAAACCATGACAAATTTAACCAAATGAACAAGATAATCCTGCCACATTGTCAATGAAGAAGATGCGAAAAGAATTCATTTTCTTCATTGTTAAGATTTAACAGAGGTTCAAATATTGGTATTACACATTCAACTTTCAGAGGAAAAAGTATCAAAAGTTGCTTGCTGAAAAAAATGAAAAAAATAATAATTAGGACAATTATTGAGATGAACATTATAGTCAATCGTTTGTCAGCTGGGCACAAAGGTCCCAACATAACCGATACTCACGATGAAGAATGTGATGGATTGTGGATAGATGTAAAAGAAGTAGTTGTTCTTCCCACAGGCAAAGTCATAGCATGCACATAGGAAAAGGCATACTGCCATTCCAAGCTCTGGGAGAAGAATCCTGATAAAAAACAATGGCTAAATATAACTCATGTTCAATCATATAAAGAGCCAACAAATTAATCTCAATAGCAAAATATGACTTAATATATTTATCTAATAACTTTGGAATGTTTAAATTGTATCATTTTCCTAAAGTGAGTATATGAAGTCCTTAGAATTTGTTGAGCGATTGGTTACATCACTTAATTACATAGGTATACACGTGTAAATAAAGCTGGAAGTGGGCCAGGCCAGTATAAGGCCTATCGGGCCAAGCTGGATTTGGATCAATCCATGGACTAGGCCCGAGGAAATCCGGCTCAAGGTTGTATTTGAAAATAAAGGCTGGAGTAATTAATTATGGGCCCGGTTCTGCAGATGCTTAGGGGGGCCCAAATATCCCCTGGGCGGGGGTATCTCTCTTCTTTTCCTCCAAGCTAGCTCAATCAGGCTTCAGGCTGAGCTCGAGTTCAGATCTGGTCTGGAACTCTTTTATTTTTTTATTTTTGTGAAAAAAAGAAAAGAAGGTGGAACCTCAGCCCAACCCCAAGCCCAAAAAGTGGGCTGCGACCATAGCAACGGGAACCAGCCCAGCCTAATTCTAGCTCTACATGTCAAGTTGAAATAGAAAATTCACTAGAAGCGCACGAAGCTAACCAAAAAAATATTTTCATTAACTAGTATACATAATTAAATCTGAATGTCAATGCAATGGAAAGATGGTACCCAAACTACCTTTTGGATGATGGTGATCCAGATTTTTTGCCAGGTTCTTTGTCATTACTTGCCTTTACAGCATTTCCTAGTTTCTCAGTCACAACCCATTCATTTACTTTTCCCATGTCCAATAGACCAGTCAGAACTGCTCTTGTGCGATGCATGGACATAACATTCTCAAAGAAGATCCAGAAGGGTAATAGATGGAATGAGCTGCAACCAAAGAGACAAAACTGTAAAGAAGAAAATAAAATATTCAACAGTGGCAAATTTTCTCCAGAGTTCTTCAACATTTTGATAAAAGTTAATTCGAGGTATTGATGTAGTCACAGACCTTGGAGTTCCAACTGAGTTCAGAAGAGTAATTGTTGTGGGGATGTAAACCACTCCCCACGATGAAATGTTGACTTCCGGAACAAAAACTGATGCTGGTATGACCACACAGTAAAATGTGAAGGTAACAATATGGGATATAATCCTCCGAACGACAAAAAAGCTATACATCAAATGTATTTTCCTCCATAGTGATATTTTCTGCAACATTTTGAAAAAGGAAAACAAAAAAAATGAGGCAAAAACACCAAAACATGCACACGCACAGAGTTAAAGAGTACAAATACTAACCTTTGTCCTTCGTATCTCTTCCGCAGTCTTTCTAAATAAATTAGATGGACCACAAGCCCATCGATATTGTTGATTACGATACGCCTTGAATGTACTAGGCAATTCACTTTTAACCTGAAATATTTTTTTTTCCTAAGGATTGCATTTAAAAGGAGATAGATGGAAATTTAATTCAGAAATTTTTACATTATCAAGGCATTATTCTCTTTTGTTTTCTTTTTGAGGGAATATCAAGGTATATTTTCATGCATCACAGATAATCATTTAACTTGGTCCCTGACTAGAATCTGTTATTCAGATTATAGGATAGCAGACATCATTTTTTTCATTACTTTGTGCTACTATCTTAATACGAAGGATTATACTTCCAAAGAAATCACTCAAGAACATCTAGATTCATACCAAATGAACCATTCAGGTTTTCAAGAATTTACAGTGGTTCATAATGCTTGAATTATGTTATCCTTACAAAAATGTTGTATGTGGAATGAAAAGTTGTTTTCATAATTATATTTGCCTTCATTAGAGCAGTTTTCGGATGCTGGACTCATACTAGCCTACTGAAATATAATAATCTTTTTTTTTAAGTAAACAGAAGATAAATTTTTTAAAGGAATACTCTAAAACAAAGTAAATGAATGCAAGATTACAACAAATTGGGCCCATGTGATTATTGCCATCATCCAAGATTGAACTGAGAACCTCTCCCCAACAAGCTGAGATAAGTGCTGTTGATGCCCATGTAACTATAGCCAACTTTACAAAAGAATGTTCAAGTCTAACTACTCTTGTAAGTAAAAAATTCATATCTAATCAGCCGAGAAAATGCAGTGGAATTCTGATTGAACTTATGATGCTAATAGTAAAAGAATAAATGTAATACCAAAAGCTCATAAAAAATGTTGTATGATAAATGATCAGGAGTGGAGACTGCCAGACCTTCACCAAATTGTGGTCAGCCTGTTCTGCTGATTATTTCATTTCACTGGACAGATATGTTTAGGGGTAATAAAGTCAGGGGGTAATGCATGTTTACTGTTAAAAAATAATAATAAGTAGGAATACAACAGAAATAAACAGATATCGTGGAAGTGGTTGAAATTTCATGCAAAGAGTGACATTACATAGAAATCCTATCATTTCCTCAAAGCATGAAATGATGTTTGCTCCAGATCTTTATGGATTAACATCAAAGTCTGTCCAAAATAATATGTCTGATAAATTTAATCAAATGCTCTGTCGAGATTGACCAGGTTTTCAAAGTAATTTATTCAAATCACATAGCATCGTGGTGTGCAGAATTCTGAAAAAGATCAAGCATCCATATACAAAACAATGAAATCAATACCTTGATGTCGCCTGCAAAAATGAATTTCCAACCACAAAGAGTTGCTCGAACTGCTAAATCCATGTCCTCCACTGTTGTTCGATCTTTCCATCCTCCAGCTTCTTCAAGAGCTGATATTCTCCAAACACCAGCAGTTCCTTATATCCAAAAACAAAAAATGGAGAGAATAGCTAGTGTTTCCTGACCATGAAAATCCTCCATTTGGAATCTGTTTATCTAGTTTCATATAATGAATGAAATATTGCAAATTGGCTATAGTCAGCAGCTGACTGCTCCTTCAATTGTTAGAAGCAACCAATCAATACCGTACTCTATCGGATGTAACGTACTGTACCAATACCAAATCGGTACACAATCTTGTATCGTACTGACACTCGATATATCTTGCCATGTCGTACCATACTGCATATTGATATTATAATAAGATGGTACCGATATGAGGTCTGGTACCAAGACGGCAAATATTGGTTAAAAGGTTCTAGGTTTGAACATTAATGGGTGTTTTCAAGTGTTTCATTTAGATAAACCAAATTTGGCAGTGCCCCCATAGTATTCCCAATATATGTGGGTGTGTGTGTGCATGCATGATGCATGTGTGTAAAGAAACATCAGTTTTGCATATGTTATTAGATTGATTATTTTTAAATTCACCTTCTTCATTCAAACCAGTCAATGTATGAAAACTTTAATCTACACTCATCTTAATTAACTAATTGGAAGAGCTTCTTTTTACATTTTAGACCATTTAATATCTCTTTGTTTTCTTATCTTCTACTAGTATTATGCTTGCACCCAATAAAAAATATACATCATAGGCAATTTGAGAATAGGTGTCACTTTTTATGCTATCGTTGAGGTAGGTTTGAGTCAGCAAGCACTGCATATGTTCCTGATGTTGTTATCAAGATTCAAATTTTTATTCATTCTATACATTGTCAAACTCCTGGTGAGTGAATTGGACTTGGAGAATACCATGTACTCTAATTTCATTAGAAGAAACTACTTTTCAAGCATGGTGACGATTAGATGTCCAAAGAGATCCAACTAAGTTTTCCACTCATAAATGAAAGCTTATTTATTCTCTATCACACAATTTGAATTCATAGATCTAATTAATCAATAATCACAATAAATTATAGGAAAATTTTTATTTGGGTATAGATGTGAGATGCATGCCACAGATTCTCCATTGCTACAATATAGTAGTACATTACAGGCATTTCAAATAAGAAATTTTAGGAAATCCAGATGATTGCTTACCATTGAAACCAAAGAAGCCGTACATGGTTGAACCAGATTCTTGTTCAACTTTAAAATGGTAATCCATTGACATCTCTTGTATCCTTGTCATCATACATTCATTGGCATTCACTACAAGATCAAAAACTCATCTCAAAGAAAAAAAAAAGGCAACAGTAGAATCTCAAATTCTAGTTCCATGAAATGAACTCCAGAAAAAAATGTAAAATATTTAATTTATTCATCTGTAACTCGAAGAAGAAAGCCTTATCCGATGAGTATGAGCCCAGTTTAAAGTTTCACCTTGAAAATTTGAATAACCAACCCCTTACAACTTTATGTGAATGGTCAATAAACTGGAAAGCTACAACTTTGTGTTCTTTACTTTCTTCCTTGTATTCCTCTATGAGGTTACTCATTATCTTAATGAATGCTTATTAGGGACTTTGTGTCTGATCCTTCCTCAAAAAAAAAAAAATCGTAGTCGAAAAGTTGTTCCACAATATTCTGCATGCATCACGTAGACCTTATAAACATGTGAAATGGCAGCATTGACAGAAAAATTAAAGATAGAAAATGGAAAGAGAATATAGATGAAAGGAAATATAGAACCCTTGCAAATTTTTAAGAACAAGCTATATCTAGCCCTAGAGAATGACATTATATTGATTCCTTGCAAACTGAAAAACGTGAACCACCAATGGGAAGGCTTCAGCAACATTTTCAGCATAACTCTAGAAGAGGCATTGTCAGACACATGCATTACTGATTACTGCTAACATTAACAATTTTGAAATTATTATTAATTCAACAAGTGACATAACAAGTTATAATTCATTGTTGCAACGAAATTGGAACAGAAAGTTGATAGACTAATCCAATATATAAGTTTGCATTTATCATGGAGTGCACTTGGTTTGTATATCTAATTTAATGTTTCAACAAAAATTAAAAATTCATCAAATGTTCTTGTAGTACCGGACAATTTACTTCTGCACAAGGTTTTAAATCCCGTGAGATGAGGCAATCCCAATTTTTCCATGAAACAGGATGTGCCATCGTCCGTTCCGTTTCGACACTTGGGACAAAGGATGTCTCAAGATATCCAGACCAGGATGCTAGGATGCTAGCAGAACGGCCCTATTCTAACATATGCGATGGTATCCCATCCCGATGTCCCGTGGGACATCCTATTGGGACCTAAATTCTTGCTTCTACAAGCTTACAAATTTGTTGCTCCAATAAATAATGAGAAAAAAAATAAGTCGAGCATAACCATCCTCTCACCAAATTTCCATCGAACTTGTACCAAAGCTACTTGTGAATTGTGGATGAGAAAAGGAATACTTCGCAATAAAAAATCAGCTTCAGGTTGAAAATCTGCATCGAATATAGCAACATAATCACAGTTATGTACATAGTCGCGCTTCAATCCTTCCTTTAGAGCACCTGCTTTATATCCATGTCGATTGTCCCTTATCTCATATTTAATGTTAATCCCTTTGCTTTCCCATTTCTTGCATTCTTGCTCCACCAACTCCTGTTGTTTAAAAATAGAAGACAAAAAATTTAGACAGCAATGAAAACCCGTAAGGGTACCAACAAAAGGAAAATCCACACCATAACATTTGTTTGTTTGTGCATGTGAGAGAGAGAGAGAGAGAGAGAGAGAGAGATTTAAATAATTTAATGAGATAAAAACTGCTGCCGCTTAGATTTCACATGAAAATCACATTAGTGAACTAAGTAAAAACTAACAATCAATATTTTTTTTGTTTCTTTACCAAGTAAGTGAGTCATACATATGAATCCAATATTGCAAATTATGAGTCATAAATCATAGGAGAGCTGGAATTTAGTTTTGGTTAGGTTGGAGCTTGTCAAGATCAGAACTGTCAAATGAAGTGAAAGTGAGCAACTTAAGGTTGGCTGGATCTCAACTAGAAAAAAACTTGAATAAAAAGCGTCATTCAAAGCTAAACAAAT
Source organism: Elaeis guineensis (assembly GCF_000442705.2). Taxonomy (NCBI): domain Eukaryota; kingdom Viridiplantae; phylum Streptophyta; class Magnoliopsida; order Arecales; family Arecaceae; genus Elaeis; species Elaeis guineensis. The sequence continues at coordinate 69,625,259 of NC_026007.2, read as the reverse complement.
CAAGTTTGAATGAGTAAAACAAGCTTGAAGTTAAATTCAAACCAAGCTTGATCAGACACAAGCTTGATCAAGCTCAGCTGAATGGCATCCCTAGTCTAGAACCATACCACAATAAAGAATTTGGAACTCCAAACTCTTTGCAACCAAAGCATGACTTGTTTACTATGTTTAAGATCGAGAAGGAATAAACCAAACTGTTCAAACAAATGAAGTCACCTTTGAGTTTGCTTTGGGCAAGTTTGACTTAGCTCCAGTGAGGTTTGAATCAAGTTTTATCGATTTTAACTATCAAGAAGCAGGCTGCATATCTCAAACAACAACTTGTACGAGATTCCTAATTAGTATACACGCTAGTGCATGTGATATTTTGATTTTAACCTATGGACAATCAAGATTAGACACTAGATGGTTAGCATCTATCTTGATCATGATAAGCTTGTAAGTTTATAGATACTCTCCTTTTTTTACTAAATTACATACACAAGCACATACCTTAGCACTGGCAGGTATACTTTATTTGTCAGCTAATTACGTGCCATTAACAAAATAAGCAAATTTTTTCATGAAAAATAGCAGCATATTTATGATAAACTAAGAGGCAAATTTTCGATGATGTGCTTATATAATTATTGATGCACCCTTTGTTCCTTTCTTTTCTTTTTCTTTTTTTTCAACAGATTGTCTAGGCATGCTAAAAAGAGAGAGAAATAAAGTATGTGCATTAGAAATGACATGAGTATCCTTATCATAAGCAAGGGGCAACCATGAAACATAAAGAAAGAGGCAAGGTTCACCGTGCCGGTATCAGGGCTCGGACCAGTCGACTGGCAGTGCAGTTACCATTTCATGCTGGGCCTGAACCGACACAACAGAGAGTGGGGGAGAGGGAGAATCGCAGAGAGGAAAAGAGAGAGAGTGGGGAAGAGGGAGAACCGAAGAGAGGAAAAGAGAGAGAGCGGGGGGAAGAGGAGGGAATGAGAGGAAGAGGGTGGGGAGGTTGGTGGTGGCCACCGGAGGGCTGCAAAGGCCTCTAGATGATCGAAGTAGAGGAGTGGGGGAGATGGAGAACTGGATAGAGGAAGAGAGAGAGAGAGACTACCAGTAGCCATCAGAGGGCCGCGGAGGCCATCAGATGATCTCCCCCTCTTTCGGACTGAAACAGGGGTGATTCGCCCCTATTTCGATCGTGTTTTATTTTTTTGCTGACTCACAAATAGTTGGCAACCCTATGAGTCGGCAAAAAAAAAAAAAAAAAAAAAGACCGAAACAGAGGCAAATCTCCCCTATTTCAATTTGGAAGAGGGGGAGGTCATCCAAGGGCTTCCAAGGCCCTCTAGTGGCCATCATCGGCCTCTTCCTCCCCCCCCCCCCCCCCCCTCTTCCTCTCTTTGATTCTCCCTCTGCCATGCTCCTTTAGTCATCCAAGGATCTCTAACGGCCTCTCCAGCCTTTCCCTCTCCTTCCATCCCCACCTCTCTCTTTTCCTCCATTTCCTTCTAGCTCCCCTCCTCCTTGCCAGTGTCTTGTTTGGAATGCTGGAACCCTCTCAGTCCGGTGCCAATACGATTCAGCACACCCCAAACTAGGCAATTCCATCCATTTTGGCGAGCCAAAGAGGCATGACTTCCCAACTAAGTGGAGTTGGAAACTCTGGGGGCACTCAACCATGATCTTTTTATAGCAATATAGCTAGGTTAGTTTCTAAGCGTTTCATATTGCACTTTTTCAGATGGAGGCCGGTTGTAATAGTATACTGATAGAAGTATATATGTCGTATCCATATTCTGAGAATGTAACTTAGGAACAAAGACAGACTTGAAGCTGGTATATCTGAAGCCGGTGTATGTAACTAAATAATATTGATGCAGTTATCATCATGGGACCAGCCTTTTGGATGTTGTATCAGGTCAATGCCCAGCTTAAAGATAGGCAATCCTGTCGAGATTAAGGGAACACCCAGCCAATTGACAGCCTTAACACTGACCCATTGCTCAGGCCATCAAACGTTTTCACAATTTAGCATCATGAAAGCAGAGTATTATGCCCATGTTACCATCTTTTTCTAAAAGATGCCCTTCAATATATTAAGTCCAGTGGGTGGTCTCAACCCAGGAAAAGGACATCTCCACCCACGCCTTAGAGATCCAGAATTCAAGTATTACATATCATGTGATAGTGCGTCATGCACCAAAAAGCTCATATAGTAAAGAAAAGAACTGAAATTAACTACTTGGGTTCATAAAAATTACAAATTACCTTAATTTCGGGGTCGGTCGAATCGTCGAGAACCTGGACTATGATTCGATCGGATGGCCACGAAAGCCCGCATACTGCTCCAATAGAGAGCTTATACACCTGGAAAAAAAAAACAATGCATGAATTCCCCAACACAAAGAATAAGCAGAGAAGGGAAAGAAAGAAGAGAAATTTTTGGCCGACCTGCCTCTCATTGAACATGGGAATTTGTACAAGCACCATGGGATAAGCCAGGCTGCCCATCTCCAAGTCCTGCCCCATGGGCACCCACTTGTACCGCCTCTCCGGCCGCCACCGGAATACTTTGGCGAAGAGGCTGGCGGTGCCCATCGACAACTTCTCCGTGATCAGCATCACCGACATGATCAAGCACAGCACCTCGGCGAGCTTCAGCACCGGCGCCACCGCATTGGCTCTTATCTGCACCCATATCACCCAAATCTGGTGCCAGGAAAAGCTCGGCGACGTCTCCAAAGAAGAGTACAGCGAGGCGAGGAAGCCGAAACCTTGAGAAATCCATGCAGAGAGGGGAGAATGATATGCATTGACGTCTACAAATGCTAAACCATGAGAGCAGAGGATTTAAAGGGAGAGGAGGAAATAGAAGCAAGATATCAAGCAGGGGGTACCAGCTGCTGACGGCATTCGAGGGGGTGCCATCCCTTCCATGAGCTTGACCTGTTGGATTTCCACCTACTTCGTCTCTCCCTTGCTTGCCTTTTTTGTTGTATATTTATAATATATCTGAAGGCCAAAGGGATTTGGATATGAAACTGAGGTCCCTGTGGCTCCTCCGTTTACTCGCTGGGACCGGAGGACGGGGTGACAGCTAAGTCCCCTAACACCAAGGGGCACCATCATCTATCATCTAGTGGAAAAAGGTCCACAAGTGCACATATGGCCAGGGTCAATGTCTCCCAAGGGTCCTCTGAAAGAGAAATTATTGCATTGGTCTGTACATGCAGCCAATCAGGATTGCTGATTTTGATGGTGATGCATCGCGATAAATGCTTGATGAATAAGATTTAAATGAATCAACAGTTATTATTGGCGATCACATAGTACACACAGTGTAGACAATAATTTTTTTATTTTAAAACTCAATTGCTAAAGATAAAAATAAGAGAAAAAAAAATAAAACTTTCTTAAAAAGAGTTGGGGCCTACATGTGTTCTTGTGACCATAAATAAATATTAAAAATATGGTCTCAAAATTGAGATATCCCACTGAATACCTCAATAATATTCCACTCCAAGCATCAGGACAAAATTGTTCTGTCATTATCTAGTATTCTGATTAAGATATTTTGGAGCATCTCTTGTCTCAAATATTTAGATGGGACAAAATGTTAGCACATCCCGTTCAATGATATAATCATGATAATCTTATCATAAGATTTAAAAAAATTGATAGATAGATGGGTTGTCAAGACTGATATAGTATTAACATTAGTTTCACTAGGAAAGATTTATAGGACCACAGCAGAAACTAATATCTTGTGTGGTCTCTGTGTTTCCTGCCCCTAGAGCACCCCTCATTAGATGAGAAGATTAAGGAGTCCGAACGCTTGGTTGTATGCCTTGCATTTCTGGTACTTATCATGCCACGTGACATCCATGTGGACAGTTTGAGGAGGGCCACTGCACAGAGACAGATACAATCGAAAAGGATATTGAATATGCCAAGCCCCACATTAATTCTTACCAACTTTATTCATTCGGCCTATCGTCCACTCTGCACCACGTTCATGCCTGTTCACATTAATGAGTGGGTGTAACGCCAGTGCCTCTTTTTCTTTGGTGTTGTCATGGCAAGGGACCCATCACTTTAAGTGACACCAGTATCTTCAATCCCTTTTATAGTCAAATCTGTTTTTCTTGGTCAAATGAGAATATCAATAAGTTAATGATTTTGCAAAGATGTTTTTTTATAATATTATATTATAAAAATATTTAAAATATTATATATAATTATTTTTATATATTTTATTATTTTTTAAAAAAAATAATATTTTTTATTATTTTTTTCCTCCCCTGTGTCCCTCTATTCGTGGGTTCTCTGTGCCCCTCCCCACCGCTCCTCAAGGCCCCCCCGCCCACTCCTCCATCTCTCTTTTTGTCGACAGCTTCTTCACACCCCCCATCCCGACACCTACAGCTTCTCCCACTCTCGATCTCTCCCTCCCCCTCCCCCAATCTTGGGGTTCCCTCCCCCTTCTCCTGACATCCACAACTCTTCCATCCTCGATCCCCTACATAACCCCCTCCAACCCTATGCGGCTTCTCAATGCCAACACCCCCCGCCCCCTCAAAAGCACGGTGGCTCCTCTGCCTTTGGTAACGAAGAAGATCATTTTCGAGAATTTATTTAAGGAACTGTAATCAGTTTTAATATTGAAATAATCATAATCCTTGAAATATTTACTGCATCAGCCATACACATTAGCACTTCAACTATTTAAAATCTAAATGATCTATATTTAATCCAACGATCAGAAATAGATAAAAAAATAAAAGAACTAAAATATCCTTCGAAACACTATAAGAAAATCATAAGTTAATCAATGGAATTCATCTGAGAAGAAACCGATCCAAAAGGCCAATTTAAAGATGACCAAATAGATTTTGTCGTCAGATGATTGTGGAAGTATTCATTTCATTAGCCATGAATGACAAACTCAATGTCTAAATCAAAGTTATTAAACCCGACCCAGGCCTTGACCCGAATAAGGCACCGGGTTAGTGGGTCAGCGGTTGAACCGGTGGGTCAACGGTTGAACCGGCGGGTCAATGCACAAATCATAAAATCTAAAATTTAATGACCTGTTTATATCCAGAAATACAATAATAGTCCTGATAATATATATTCCAATGCTACAAGTATCAAAATATAAATGAAACAAAACTGTAATCCTATAAATACAAATAATTAGACTAAAATATTGATAAATATAAAGATTTAATGGCATAAAGTTATAAATACATAATAACTAGTAGTTTAAAACATAACCATCCACATCTGCTAGCAAAATGAAAAGTTTTAACAAACAAGTACATAATAATGTACGACATTTCACTTCAATATCTTTTAAAAAAAAGTTAAAAGTGATAAACAAGTACACAACATAAAAATTCAAGCTAATGAACTGAAATTTATGTCAATATTTGCAAAAACATCTTCTTGAGTTGCAATGTTCTCATCTCCTCCATCTTCTCTCCTATTCGCATCATTTCCATCATTTTCACCATCATCACCATCCAAATCTTCCAAGTTCAATATATCTACAAAATCATAAATTTAACAAAAAGTTAAAAAGAAAAATCATTTATAATAAAATTGTGATGATATTTTATTCATAAACTATATAATAAAATAATTCGCTCACCATTATTATTATTTTCTTGAATAGAACATGATGCCAATTCATGGTGAAAAGTTTTTAATTCCTCACTAGTTAACTCTGATGGCTCATCAACTAATATCCACGCATCATTATCACCAAACAATTCAAAGTCAATAGGATCATAGTTGCGACCCTTGAAATAAAATCTGTATTTAATATTTGTTAGTTTGAAAATTAAATAACAAGAAATAAATACAAGCAATTGGATATCATTCATAATAAAATTACCTTTGTTGTAGTCTCAAATTATAGTGCACGAATACTAGATCATTAAGCCTTTGATGCTCTAACCTATTTCTCTTTTTAGAATGAATATGTTCGAAGATGCTCCAATTTCTCTCGCACCCGGACGCATTACAAGTTTGGCTTAAAACACGAATAGCTAACTTTTGCAAATTATGTGCACAACTTCCATAGGTGACCCACCATTCATCTAGATACAAAATATTGTATTTGTTAAAATAGAATGTAATTGAAAAAACTTTATATCAATGAAACTAATGAAAGCATAAGAATATAACTAAGGAACAAGCTTACCTAGAGCCAAGCGACTTCGATCATTTATAGCCGATGAGCATCCAAAGTCATTTTCTGTATTTCTAAATAACCTCATCTCATTAGTTAAGTTCCCCTGCAAGGTTGGATTACCAAATGAATATCTCTCTATGACATCTAAGAGTCCAGAAACACTACGAGGATATTTATCCATAAGTTCTAAGTCATATTGAAAACAGGGATTCAACCAAAATCCAGCTGCATGAAGATTTTGGTGTAATTGCAAATCCCACCGAGAATCAACTATTCTCAAATAAGGTTCAACTACAATCTTTCTCCTTCTAAATCTCTTGATCATTTCATCTCTAGCTTGATGCATAGCATGATATAAGTAACCCATTGAAGGTCTATCATCACTGTCAACAATCCTCAAAACTCGAATTAAAGGCTCTATTAGTTTAACAATAGTTGCACATTCATTCCAAAAAAGAGAATTAAGCACGTCATCGGTGAGCTTTTTTCCTTTACTATCCTTAGCATAAGCTGAAGTTGTCCACTCTTTAGAAGTCACCATTGCTCTTAATGCATATTTGTGGCCCAATATGCTTTGTAAAGCAATAAAATTGGTAGCAAAACGTGTAGGTGCCGGACGAATTATCTCCTTTCCATCAGTAAATTTTCTCATCAAATATAAAGGATAACAATGATTATAAATATATTTTATGATACCTGCAGCATGGGCTACGGTGTTCTTCACTGAAACTAACTTGCCAATGTCTTGCATGATGAGATTAAGACAATAAGCAGCACAAGGTGACCAAAAAAGTGTAGAAAAGTCTTGCTCTAACTTTTTACCGGCAGCAACATAGTTTGCAGCATTATCAGTCACTACATGAACCACATTTTCAAAACCAACGGACATGACAATTTCTTTGAACAACTTGTACAACATATCAGCTGTCTTTGAGGTATCTGAAGCATCCACGCTTTTCAAAAATACGATCCCTCTAGGATAATAAACTAAAAAATTAATCAAAGTTCTCCTACACTGATCTGTCCATCCATCAGCCATGATTGTGCATCCTGTTTTCTTCCATATGGCACGAAAGCTTTCAATATACTTTTTTACCTCATCAACATTCTTGGTTAACAAATAACCACGAACAGAATAAAAATTTGGAGCTTTGTAACCAGGCCCCATACTAGCTATGGCATCTATCATGCACTGATAATACTTAGAGTTGACAGCATTAAATGGCATGCATGCATCTATCATCCATTTTGCCACTGCAAGATCACACATTTCAACTGCTTCTTTATTTTGCAACAAGCTTTTTATAGTTGGTTGAGTATCAGGAGTTATTCTTGGCATGAAATAATTTTCAATTGTTCCTAGTTGTTTTCCTTTTCCACCTTCTATATTTTTACCTCTTGTATTACCCGTAGACTTGTTTGATGAGGGAGGAATTTTTTGTATGTCATCATCTTCATCTAATTGCCTATAATATACTTGTTCCTCATGTTCCTTATGCCTTGCACTAAAGGGATTATAATCTTCACCCATTTCCTTTGTTCTTTTCTTCTTCTCACTAATAGCTTGAATATTTTGTATCATTTGAAGGCGAATATCCACCGGCACCTTGCGACATGGTTCTACTTCTCCTTTTACTCCTGCAAAATGTTGTTTGAAGCGATTGATCCCACCATCAGCAAATGACTTTCCACAATACAAGCATGCCAACTTCATCCTTTTGGTATTACCACTAAGTTCAGGAGCTTCTCTATAATGATTCCATGCAGGATCACTTTTACCTCTAACCCCAGGTATTTGAGTGGATGAAGTATTACTTGAATCATCCATGGATGGCATACTTCCCTCAACAGAGGCCATTTTGATAATCTGCAAAGAAAATTAAATTAAGCTATAATTTATAAGTAGAAGATAAAATAAATAAATAACAAGATCAAGTCATCGACATCTTCTTTCATTTCTATCCAAAATTTTTTTTTCCCCATGATCCTATAGAGTCAAACTCACGGTGATCACAGATTACAGAAATTAAAAAAATAATATTTAATATTTACTGTATCAATCAGCATAGCATCATTAAAAAAAAAATTCATGTTCACGGGTGTTTACTGTACTGTGGTGTCTAGTGTTACTGTGACACTGCAGTCAGTCACACAGTATTTAAAAAAAAAAAAAAAATTCGTCGTGTCAGCAGACAATCACATACTCACACTGTCACAGTATTTAAAAAAAAAAAATTTTTTTCGCCATGTCCGCGGCTGTATGAGGAGGAGGAGGAGGAGGAGGTGGTGGAAGGGGGAGGAAGGCGGACGGCCATATGGAGGAGGAGGAGGAGGATGATGCGAAGGGGGGAGGGAGCCGAGCGGAGGAGGCAGAGGGAGGAGCGTACGGAGGAGGAGGATGAGGCAGAGGGGGGAGGGAACGGAGCGGAGGAGGAGGTCGAGGGGGGAGGGGGTCGAGCGTACGGAGGAGGAGAAAGAGGCGGCGGAGGGGGGAGGGAGCCGAGGGAGGAGGAGGCAGAGGGGGAAGGGGGCAGAGGGGGGAGGGAGTCGAGCGTACGGAGGAGGAGGAGATGGCAGAGGGGGGAAGGAGCCGACAGAGGAGGAGGCAGAGGGGGGAGGGGGTCGAACGGAGGAAGAGGAGGCGGACGGCGGATTCCCGGACGGCGGAGGAGGAGGAGGCGGAGGGGGAAGGCGGCCGAGTAGAGAAGAAAGAGGCAGAGGGAGGTCCGGAGGGGAGGGGGCGAGCAGAGGAGGGCGGTCGTGGTTGGAGCCTTGGAGGAAGCGGACGGAGGCGGAGGGGGGAGGGAACGGAGCGGAGGAGGAGGCCAAGGGGGGAGGGGGTCGAGCGCACGGAGGACGAGAAGGAGGCGGCGGAGGGGGGAGGGAGCCGAGGGAGGAGGAGGCAGAGGGGGAAGGGGGCAGAGGGGGGAGGGAGTCGAGCGTACAGAGGAGGAGGAGATGGCGGAGGGGGGAAGGAGCCGACGGAGGAGGAGGCAGAGGGGGGAGGGGGTCGAGCACTCGAGCGGAGGAAGAGGAGGCGGACGGCGGATTCCCGGACGGCGGAGGAGGAGGAGGCAAAGCCGCAGAGGGGGAAGGCGGCCGAGCGGAGAAGAAAGAGGCAGAGGGAGGTCCGGAGGGGAGGGGGCGAGCAGAGGAGGGCGATCGCGGTTGGAGCCTTGGAGGAAGCGGACGGAGGCCGGAGGGGCTGATTCTGGATCCTATTCACTGCCGGACTCCGGAGATTTGGAAAAAAAAAAGTTAGATAACACTAACAGATTACTCACCGGAGACGGAGAAGACTCGGTTCTCCTCCTTTGCTGCCGCTGCTGATTTCGTCGCCGAGGGAAGATGGGCTAAGGCTGGGGTTTGAGCTCAGGAACAAAGACAGATGAAGCCACGAAGGGACGACGGGAAGTCGAACTGTCGATCTCGAAGATCAGAAGATTTTAATTTTTAATTTTACGGCTCAATCGGGTTAAATCAGGTCAGACGGTTCACGGTTCAACCGGCCGGTTCATGCGGTTTTAATCGGATTTTAAGCATAAACGGTTTAATTAGATAACCGGTCCGGTCTTCTGACCGGGTCACCGGATTTTCGGTCCGATCGATCGGGCCGGGCCGGATTTAATAACACTGGTCTAAATAGGCATTGGAAGCATAAAGCTGTGCGGTTGAGCAGCGAAAAAAAACTACTTGGTTCAACATACGTGCTTGAGAAGGAGATTTTATCAACAAGTTGAAATAAAAATTTATTCTTTTCGTTCTGAATTTTTTTCCTCCAGGAGGAGATGCAAGCAAATAGATAAATAAAAAATCTTTCCAAGTCTACTATGGAAACCCTGTATCGGATGATCTTGTAACTGATTTTGCAACTGGTCGACTCACTAAGAAGCGTCATTACTTACATGCCTAGATAATTACTGAAACAAAAATGGCAGTATTTGAATTTCCCTCCAGAAACAAAATGAATGGTATTTGAACATAAACCGTACTCCCCATTCTGTAGGCGAATCTGGAGAAATTCAAGGATACAGCTTCACAAGCTAGTGTAATTGGACTGCCTTAATATGGCATTGTCTGTGAACAAATCATTGGGGGCATAGTCATCACTAGCTCCTTTTTTTTGCAAATCTTTTAATGTATTCAGAATATCTATGCATGCACTCAAACAAGACTTCTGGTGAGATGAACTCCAATAAAAACTAGTAGAAAAGAAATACATTACAAAGTTCTCTGTTAAAATTTTGTCCTATAATATTCCTCTTATAATGGAAGTTTTTATTTTGATGATATCTTATAATGGAAGTTGCCATTTTACAAATGGAAGACCTTCCTGACACTTTTACAAAAGGTACATGTCACAGTGCTGGCCTTTTCCCTATTGACAGAATGGCATAGTGCCAGCTTTTACCCTATTGAAAGCGTGGCTGCATCTCATCCTGGAACAACAATGCAAAAGTGGAGGAGGACAATTGTATCAAAGTGATTATTAATGCTGTGAAGCAGCTATATGTGTTGGATTTAAAATAAAACTTATACTTACGGTCCTGAATTAAATTGTTTTACCGGCTAGTCCCAATTGCAATCATAAGCAGAAAATAATTTTTTCTATAGACTAGGTGTGAGTTTTATTCCAGAAAAAAATCTTTTTATAGAAGATATCTCGAAGAGTTTTTACAAAAGAAGACTCTCAAAGGGTAGTTTTTATCTTTTTTTTTAAATAATGATGTAAGAGTGAGAGATTAAAAAATATAACTGTCTTTTGATAGTTTTATTAGAAATGAACTAAGTCATGCTGACCCATTATGGGTGCCCAACCCAAATCTATTTTCTATCAATATGCAATTAAGAGCTTTCAACATACGCAGCCAAAAACTCCATATCTATTTCATGGTTAAAAATGAACGAAAGATACACTGTGAGGACCACATATATATATATATATTAGGTTAAACCCAATGCTTGCTTTGCCATTAGATCCAAAAAAGGCACATGTAGAATACCCTGCCTCTTGCTTAATCTTGAAGTAGTAATCTAATAATACATCTCCTATAAACTTGTCATCAGGAACTCATCAGCATTCTCTCCATAATTGCTCAGATTTACCATTGAATCAAGCAGGACATGTGCATGTAGAAGGCCACCTACATAAAGCATGAGGATTAAGCAGCCCACTCCTAAAACATCCCCAGTATCCAGCTTAAGGGGAATGGAATGAGGTTAATACTGCATGTAAGCTGTTTTTACCTACATGAGTATGTACATTCAGCTATTAATTCACTTACCACAATTTTGGAAAAATCTTCTTCCCTTTTACCCACCCTCTTTTGCATATTGATCTCCCCACCATCAGAACCCAATACAGCTGTTACCCTAGAACAGGACCTATCCTTCCATTTATTTCATTGCCTAGTAATGCATGCGAAGGGGAAATAAAAACTCTGGCAAGTGGTTTCTTTACTAGCCTGAGGTCAGCTCTAAGATTTTCCAAAAAGAAGAAAAAGGAAAGCAAAGGTAATTTTTCATGTTGATAAACAGAGCATACAGACTCCATGTTTTATTGAGATGATTCACTTCAAAACTTAGTCCAGAGAGGAGGGTAGGCAGTGGTTCTTACCATCTACTGAACAAATTCTCCAGTACAATATCATTAAGAAGAACTCGACTAAATTAACAACGCTAGAGAAAATAATAGACTACATCAGAACGGCAGCAATACTTTGTCCTCCCTACGTGAAAGAAAATTAGGACCTGATGACTCAGGACTATGGAATAATCTCTTGTAGCTGTGTGCTGCCAGTAGCCTCAAACGGCTGAAATTCAGAGCTCCAATGGCTGCAGAATGAAATATCACTCCTGACCAATCTGCTAGGATGTTCTGAAGAATCACCACTGATACTTTGCAGCAACAAGGACTTCCTCGTAGTGTTGAGCGGCATTATCCCAGCTAAGGTCTTGCATCATCCCTCGAGTTTGAAGTCCTCTCCAACTTTCCTTATAATTCCAATATGTGTTCAAACAGTTACCCAATGCATCGATCAGTTTGTGTGCCTCTGCCCGATCAAAGGTCCACCCATAGCCACTCTCCTTGTAAGGATCAAACTGTATGACAGTGTCTCTAAGGCCACCGACGGCATGTGCCACTGGAATTGTACCATACATCATAGCATACAGCTGGTTGAGCCCACAAGGCTCAAACCTTGATGGCATAAGCAAAATGTCTGCACCTGCTGTAATTTGGTGTGCCGTCTTCACTGAGAACCCTACCCATCCCCTGACCTTGTCACAGTACTGACTCTCAAACCTCCGCAGCATATCCTCGAGGTCTGGCCTCCCAGTGCCCAACATAACTAACTGCACATCCTGACCAACAATCCAAGGGATGGCCTCTGCAATGAGGTCCACGCCTTTCTGCTGGTCTAGCCTCCCAATAAAAGCAAGGATGGGAACATCAGCACGGACAGGCAGGCCAAGCTCTCGCTGCAGGGCAGCCTTGCATTGGGGCTTTCCTGCCTGTAGAGTTTCCAATGAATAGTTAGTGTAGCCATCAGATTTAAGGTGTACGTCGAACTCAGGATTCCATTCTTTTGTATCAATCCCATTGACAATGCCTTGGAATTTCCAGTGGTTATGGTTGATGATCTCATGCAGGCCCCAACCACCTTCTGATGTTTTCAGCTCCCATGCATAACCGTGGCTAACAGTAACCACACGGTCGGCAGTCTTCAAGCCAGCAGCAAATATATTGAAGTGATCACCTCCAATTGGGTCATGCAGTTTAAAAAGGTCCATGTAGTAATCCGGCAAATCTATATGGAAGAAATCTTCTACAGGACCACGACCCTGGAAGACAAATCAGGATTAGAATCTGAAAGAACAAGACTCCCTGGCTTATCGCATATAGCTTGAATGCTCCAATATGAATATAATATGAATACTACCTCACCATGTATATGGAACCCAAGTACCTTAGCAGGATCCTTGGAAAGCATGTCCTCTTTAGTTTCAAGTATGCCAAAACTAACAATAATTTGGAAGATCATTTCCATCTCAGATGCCTAAGCATTAGTTTTGGGGTGGGGGTTGCCAAACCAGCAATGAAATACATACACCGTGCAAAAAATGGCACAAATCTCACAGTTTATGGTTTAATGTTTCATAGTTTTCATTCATTTATAAGACCATAACCCCCCTAAGCATTTCCCTTTTAGTAAATAACTAATGAAATTAAAAGGTTGGCAACTCGTAACAAGATAATTAAAAGTATGCTTGAAGGAATTATCCAATATGCTGAGATGCTCATGTCGCGGACCTAGCCAACATATATTTGAATAGGTATATGCCAGAAATTGACCAAGGGAGCAAAGGGATTCAACATCAGGCTTGGATTTAAACCAATTTAGAAGACTGGTACAAGTTGGTAAAATAAATCTTGGAGATATGATCAAATATGGCTGATATCATCAAATCCAGGCATACTTGGAAGGACCCGCATCAAGATCGATTACAGACCCTATTCAATCGAAAGGAGATTACTTCTACGACCACTTTGTACATTTGTATCAAATCAAATCTTGCCAAATGACAAGGATGATTCTTTTCTATGATTATTTTCCTTATTTGTAAAAAACCTCTTAAACTTTTAGCAAGAAACGAATGTAGATGCATTCACGGGTAGGTTCAAAGGATCTTACTACTATAAATAGGGGTGCCTAGTCATTATAAAAGCCATCTTGAGTGGAATTAAATTTCTATTTCTCTATTATTTTGTAAGTTTGAGAGCTATTTTTGTTGTTGCTCTCTTCAGCCTATCTTGCTACCCCATTGTTGGATAGGTCTTCTTCCTCAAGGAGAAAGATCTCCATGCGCACTATATTCCAACTACCAGGAATATAAAATGCTGAATATGAAATCAAGTATTAGGAAACCTAATAAGCTCAAACTAGATTTACATATAATAGAGAAGATCAAGTCCAGGTCTGATTCTAGATCATATTTACTTCTAAGAAAGGTTGTGTTTTCAAAGAATTAAGCCGCTTATGCATAAAGACAACAAGTCTTGGTTTTAACAATAACTAGTTTGATGTACTGCCTTTTCTATGTTTGTCTATTCGGATGGATGAATCATTTTAGACTGCATGAAGTTTCCTTGGCACAACTAATATTAGATACGAGACGATATAAACTGGATTACCTTTTGGTATAGTTGAAAGTAACATCCCTGGGAGACAGGTTTATGAATTATGCCAATGACTAGGTAAATGACATAGCTGCAAGTTTGGCACAAGGGAATGTTAAATCTAATCAAGGAGGCACCAGTTACTTGAGTAAGATCCATTAGGAAGGACCCACAACCTAGTCAAATGTGGCCAAGCAAGCATAAATGCTATAATGCCAAATTCTGAATACACATAATTAACTAGAACTGACAAATAAAACAACCATAAAATTAGAGGACTAACCTGGTGGGCTATGTTGTGTATCACCAGAACAGATCGGGCAAATTTCATCAAGCCATTGTCACGATAGTATGCCTTCAGATAAACTGGTAAGAGTGCAGTGTGCCAATCATTTGCAATGAAAGCCAAATTCCCATCTCCATAGCAGACACCACCACATGGAACATGCCAAGGAACCTGAGAGCAACTAATTAGCCTTCATAAAAATTAATCTGAAACAATAAGATATACTTAAAGAAATCAATAAATAGAATCCTTAATACATGCACACCTCGTTGTGAGAGGAGATAAGACTCACACAGATATCAGAAAGGGGAAATATCTATAAATATCCTAACTTAATTTATACTAGCTTTGATATAGATATTCGTCTATAAGACTTTAACATTTAAAGATAATCCAACAGGAACAGCAAAGGTATCTGGTTCACAGCATAATTTTTCGGATGAGGAAAGCTATGGCATTATGGTGATATCATATAATTCCTATTATGAAGTAATCCATGATTTTGTGTAAAGAATGAGATAACTAAACACGGTTTAGCTTTTGGAAGGATAATATAGAGTGATAATTGACTACCAACTAGTAAAGAGAAACCAGAAAAACAATTATTCAGCAAGGTGACTACACAACTCATTATATTCCTAACATGTCAAGAGCTTGAATCAATTAAAAACACGTTTCAAAAAGCTCAGGCTCTACCTCATTGAGCCACTTTAAATTTATGCACATAATAGAGATGCAAATCCATGTAGAAAGAGAAAACTGGGAAAACCACAAAAAGAACAAAGGGAAAACACACATCTAGAAAGGTGAGGCAAAAGTTTGGCTGTTCAAGCATGGGTTGCTTCTAAAAATTCTGAAAATAGAAAACCTTTGACTTGGAGTGTTTTCAGATTAAAGACCAAGAAAACAAGTATGACAGCTAAACTAATTCAGGATCTGCAAAGAAGGAAAATGGGGTAAATAAAAGAAATATAGTGGCCTTTCGTAATTTCTGATAGATTAAAGTGCTTCTAGTCGCAAGGAATATAGAGTAAGTTTCCCTTGACCAACAAGCCCCTTTCCATCTACATGGGGTTTGAAGTCAACTTTCTAACTAAAGATTGCATACCCAACTGTCACAGCCTAAGTGCTGTAAATAAGTTGGTCTTCTGTGATAAAGATTGTGTATCTTTTCAAATATTTACCAAGAATCTGCGAGATATGATTTTCAACATAAGACAACTTCATGAGTCAGGCTACAAATAATAATATGCCGGAAAAGAAAAGCATCATTACATAATGTCCACGACACAAAATGTCAATTTATGCCTGCCTCAAGAACAATGTGTCTTAGGAGCTTTTGATTTCTAATCTTGAGGCAGCACTAAAACAGCATTCAGATGCTTAACATGTGGACTTGCCTCCTGCATAATATCCTAACAAGTGCAGAACACTTGTGAATTTTCTCAGTTAGGATTATTTTATAAAATTTCATCAGCATGGATCAGTTGATTTGATGAGTTTGTTCAGACTTGAAGAATACCTCTACAGCTGCCCTGCAGAACAAAACCATCCGTTTTAGTACCTCCTGTATGCAAGTAGAGACCAAAGTTACAACATAATCAGAATATAAAACTGGTTAAGGGCATATATATAAAAATGGCATACTTCAATTGAGAGATTGCTAAGGACTCGTTTGGTTTGCGGGAAGAACTTTTCTTTCCAGGAAATAACTTTCTGGAAAGTTATTTTCTAAGAATAGAATTTTGACATGCTTAGGTGATGGTGGGAAAGCGATTTATTGTAAAGTGGCTAATGTTTGGTTGAGCATCCATGTTTTTGAAAAATTGTATAGAATACCTGTTATACCCTTAATAGATATAAGACCATACCTTTTTTTCTCATAAATTTTATATAAATAATAATATTATATTAATATAAATATAATATTAATATATTATAATATAATATTATATCATAATAATTTATTATATTATGATACTAATATATATTAATATTATATTAATATAACACTAATATTTTAATATAATAAATTTATTAATATAGATATAAATATAATATTAAACATAATATTATATTAATATAAATATCAATATATTAATATAAATACTATATTAATATAAATATTAAAATATAATAAATATAATAATAATATTATTAGCATTATGTTAATATTCAGTGTTTCATCCTAATCATTATATCATTAATCAATAATTCATCCTAACCATCCATTGATATTAACAAAATCTTAACTGTGGATCTTAAAGAGTACTTTTGGAAAGAAAAAAGGTCCATCAATTTTCATCCCATGGGAAGTCTCAAAACCCACCTCCCTCATGAGTTTCCACTTCCCATGAAACATGGGAAGTGTCTTTCCATGGAAAGAGATTTTTCCATTCTCTTTCCTCTTAAAACTCCAATAAAAAAAGAGATCCCTTCTCCACTTCCCGGAGAAGAGATGGGAAGTGTCTTTCCATGGAAAGAGATTTTTCCATTCTCTTTCCTCTTAAAACTCCAATCAAACAAGAGATCCCTTCTCCATTTCCCAGGAAGTGCCTCTTCCCCCTCCACTTCTCATGAACCAAATGATTTCTTGAGATTAATTGAGGGGAAAGAACTCGTAAGCAGAAGAGATTATTTTCTACAAATATAAAGCACGCAGGTTAATGAGAATTTACCAGCCGGACTCCCCCATAAATGTTATGCTGGTGGTGATGAAAAAGGTTATTATCAATGAACACAAAATCCACACCATCAATGTAGGCATGAAAGTAAATTACTTCCAAATCCTGCACCGTAAATAGCACAGAAACAATGAAGTTAAACATGTACCTTGTTGTGCTAGCCAAGCTACTCATGATATAACAGCCACATACCTGCCCATTGACCTTGTAGCGTTTGCGAACTCCTATGTCCTGAGCTTCAGCATAGTTACCATACCTCGGTGCCACAACCTAAAAGAGTAAATAAAAAGTGTGCAACCTATTAATTTCGTAACAGAACTCCATAGTTTAATGTTCCTTAAAGACCAGAAAGACCAGTTCCCCCAGTCTCCAAAATGCAATTCCAGTATTTTGATCTGAACTTGCTAATCAGTATCACCTATGGCAATGTAGCTATAATCATAAATATGAATGATTCAGATTGCAACCTGCAATTTTTGAGAAATAAAATCTAAAAGAAATACCATAACTCGATGGCCTCTTCTGGCCAAAGCCTTTGGCAAAGCTCCAGCAACATCCCCAAGTCCACCTGCAGAAAATTCTACATGTCATTATAGCATATTTGAATTACAAAGACACTTTAATTGGTGCTAATGAAAGCTCAAAGAAAATTTGATAAAATAATCTTAATTAAAAATTGAGAAATTATAGAGCATATGCTTGCAGGATCAGAAAATGGGACAGAAAATTAGATATGTAAAAATACAGCTATTGAAATTATAGATATACAAAGCCATAGTTAAATGTAAATGCCTGTTTTAGACCAAGGGGCACATTCTGCTGCTACCACTACGACATTCATGACATTTGCCCCAGCCAAGGGAGGGGCATCCATGTTTCCTTCCTCAGAATCTACATCATCTTCTGCATCTGTATTGTCTAGCTTTGCTCCCAATGGGTCCTCAAGAATTACATCTTTTGCATCATATGTTTCCGAGGATGCTAAGAGAACTTGTGATGCAGTCTTAGACGCAGCTGCTTCCGGATCAGCTTCTCTGGTTAATCCAATACCAGCTGCAAATGCTCGTTCCACTTGTGTGTTCCTACCAGATTCCATCTCTTTATTAAGAAAAGTTCCATTGGCACTACCAGGTGGAGTCTCTGATATCATAGCTTCACTTGATTGGGAAAAACTGTCAGCAACAATACTGCTCTTGTATCTTCCAGTAGGCCATCCACTGCTTGGACTTAGATTCAGATTTGAGGTTTCATCACTCTTAGCATAAGAAACCATATCCTCTTCTGCTCTAACTTCACTATTTATTAGAGACGAGTCAAGATTTCTTCTTTCCACAACCTGCAACAGCTTGAGAAAGTCAAAAGGATGCACGTTCAACAGTAGATTACATAGGTCAATAAGATAAATCAGACATGAGAATAAATTGTTATAGGTTGCTGGTGAAAGACATTAGGTAAGATATATGTTCACTCAAACATTAAAATAATAATAACATCAGCTTAAACAACATTAAAGGAATTAACACTAGTTGTGAGTTGGAAAATAAGGCTAAGCTGGTTTATGTTGAGCATAGCATACATTAGTCTATGTGCATCAAAAAATTTATGCTAGATGGCCACATAATCTAACAATAACTACCGAAGAAATTCACTGATGATGATGAAAAGTACCAGAAAGCATCTTGTAAAATGTTGTAAAGCAAAGCATGCTATAATGTCCAATCAGTTTATGGGATTGCATAATTTCAATCAATATTGTATACTGAACATATCATCATTTTTTATGTTTCTTGATAACTAGAATGGGTGGATGACCAACAGAATAGGGTCTCTTGTATCCACACAAGAGAGCTTTACCAACTAAGCCGGTTCACACCCTCCAACTTTAAGGAAAATATTTTACTTATGGAACACAGATGAACAAAAGCTTTTCCTCAAGAAATAATGCGGGCCACTGCTAGCATCAAATTCCATTAAATTAGTATATTGGTTGCCATGAAGGTACTGCTTTCCAAAATCTGGTTAACAACTACTTCCAGAAAAATCCTGTACAGCCTCCATCAACTTCCATGCAACTGCAGAAATTTTACTAGGTGTTGCACTTAAATTTCACTGTTCCATTTTAATCTCCCTGATGCAGCCACTTGGATTAATATATTTATTGGAAACCTCACTGACATCATGCTAAATGTTGGCAAAAGCAATAAATGACCAAGTAAAGGTTTTCCCAGAATTTACTTGAAGCTGGAACATGAGAAAGGCAGGGCTCTAAATTTTCACATCCTCTATGGAAAAATAGGTTTAGGCGTTCAGTTGTATTTTAGGGCCTATGCCCTAAAGGTGATATTTTATTTTACTGAGAGGAGTGTTGAATTGTCTACTAACAAACTTTTCCACATGATCTACGCCTATGAATGACAACCAACAATGTGATATCCTTATCTGTAGATAATCTTTCTCCTCAATGTAAAAAATTGAGATAGCTGCTATGGATTCATTTGCTCCTTTGTCGAAATTGGATGTATTGTTTCCAATAAATAGATAATGATAACTGGGTACCTTTCTAATCCACTGCCCTTCCCACATCCCTCTAAAGCAGGATACATTGCGTTGCTTCCCTCCACCTCCTCCATGAAGCCCCTAATAACTGTTCATCCATCAATGACATGTTTTGTTTCTCCATCATATAACTCCACAACCCACTTCTGATGTCCTGCCCTCCACCTACCCCCAATCCCGCTTCATCAATCAGCGCAAACCCATGGACCTTACTGGTTATTGGAGATAGTCAAGCTCATTTGGCTTAAAGTCGAACTAGGGGATTAGGCTTAGGTTGTGCTTGGACCTTGGTTCTGGGAAAAATTCAAGTTTAGCCCATCCTGAAGCCTAACAAAAATAATTTAAGCGCTCTAGCAAGGATTGGCCCTATCCAAACCTAACCTATTTCTAGCCCCACTTGCACGGAAGTGTCATTTGATATAATACTTAAAAATCTGTGCTGACGGCAGATTAAACTTTTTGAAGTGCCCATGATGAGCATCCCCAATTAGAGTCACTCCAGTTTTGAGGTGCCAATAAGTGCTCACCAGTCCTGAAAACTCACATCTTTGAGAAATAATACTTTTTCAATGACTCAACATTGTAAATAATGAAAATATGAATTTTTTGACTCTTTTGCTTTCTATTTAATTTGACTAAGCATGCAATTCTTTTAGAATGAAGCAAATGAAAACACTATTAGATGATACGTCATCCTGCAATTTTTTTTTTTGGTTTAAGTCATCATGTGATATTCATTTACTTATTCCAACCTCTTTCATTAATATCTATCCAGATTTTTTTTTTTTTTTTTGTGGTCTAGCATATGAAATTATGTGTGTATACTTCTAATTTGACACTAGGGCTAAAGCTTGCATACTACTAAAGCAAGTTTGATTACAAAAACATTTAAACCGAAAATTCATGTCACTAAACATGGAATACTAAATTCTGAAATGGTTACAAACTGGTCCATGAACGATCATTCGAAGTGATGGACTTACCAGCCGTGATCATTACAAAGGACAAAGCTACCACATCAAAATTGCTGTTAGGGAGGAAAATCAATAATATTGCTTATGTAGCTTATCCTTTAGAGCTTTTTGAAGAAGGCTCTACCACCAATAAGTTCATCAGAAATCATATTTTTTTTAAGATTTCTTCTGTATACATCAAGAAACCCCAAAGTCATCAACATAACCTCGATATGATTTATGATCTATAAGTAGCCAAATTAGTTTCAATCATAGTTTATATGTATCCTAAGTTGTCCAAATCAAAATTAATTGTCTGGTTAGCTACTTTATATGACCTATGATATAATTCAGCATTCATGATCTGATAAATGCACAAAGTAGAGCATGATATTTCATAGCTTCCAATCTATGCTGGACTCTCCTCAAGAACTTACCAATTGCAAATGGTAATGAAGGTTAAATATATGTTGATTTCTTAACTCATAATGAACTGTTCACTCCAATAACTCAAACAACACACGATGAGTAATCCAATGATGAATAACAAACTCTGATATCTGAATAAGGAATTTTTTCCTAAAGATATCACAGGCTTAAAGTTTTACAAGTCTCACTCAGGAGCATCAATGGACATAGGAGTTTGACTGAAACTAACATCACAAGAGAAGCAAACCAAATATATTAAGGATACAGCCTCATTTTAATTCTTATGCAAAAATTATGAAGAACAATGCAAAACTTCTTTCAATGGTCAATATAGTACACAAAAACTACGAAAACAAACCACCTATTTTGGTTAAAAATTTTTCTTTTCCTAAATGTAGCACTATCCAGTTGAGCAGAAGTAGGACTAAAGACAACATCCTTGCAAGTTCTTTGTGTGGCTTTACTGGGCAAGTCTAGCTAATCTTGACTTCAAAATTCTTTCTTCTTCTCCTTTCACGATGAAAACTCTGCAACCAGTATACACAAGACGATTTCATCGTTTCGGTTAGAGTCTGTTCTGAACTTATAGCAGATACATTCATACATGATATATACAAACATACATACACATATCAAGATTCAATTGGGACAAAATTAGAGAACTCCTGCATTATGTATCCAAAAACTAGTCAATTCTGAACCTTCTACAAAACTGTAGATATAACAAGAAGATGACTTGCAGAGAGATACAGAGAGAGAAAGAGAGAGAGAGAGGTGCCTTCTGAAGCAGCTCCTTCTGCATTGCCCGAACCTTCTCGCTCTTATCGACGGCTGCCTGAAGGGCATCATCACCATCATTTATTCCCCCATCATCCCCGCCCTCCTCACCCTCAAAGCTGCCACCTTTTCCAATGGCGTGCAAACCCTTCTTCCCTTTCTCTCCACCAACTAACGAAGGACCCACCAAAATCTCGCCTCTTCTGACCCTCGGAAACCTCACTTTACGAGCACTTCCATCGAAATCAGCAGGACTCGCTCGACAAAATGCGGCAGAGGACGGCCTGCCACGGCAGACGGCTCTGTTCTGAAAGAGAACAGAATTACTCCCACTCGACAATTCGAGGAGGAAACGAAGAGATCCAAGCGATGCCATCTCTCTTCCTGCTGTTTATCTTCACAAAGAGAGAGAGAAAAATGAGTTTTTTTGGGTACAGTGAACAAACTTCAAGAAAGCAGAGACGAAGGCAGAATCAGGGAAGGAGATCGGGGTGGCTGCATTTGGGGAGGGAGGGTGGGAAGTAGAGGGCAAGAGGGAAGCCGGCATCCCTCTGTGATGGGTTCACAGAGAGGGAAGGCCAAGGGAATTTGAGGTTTCGATCTTCCGGGTGACAGGTGAAGGAAAGCCAGAGAATTGTGGGGGGTGAAGGGATTGAGAGGCCACAGTGGTTCCTTGTAGAAAGAACGAGTCCAGTCTGTTGTTTGCATTTGAGAACAGGCTTGAGAACGTGGAGATAGAAGAGGGGAGGTTGCCACTCAAAATATCTTATGGTGGGCTCAGGGGCTTCTCAATTATTTTTGATGGAAACAATTGAAACATTCTAACCGTCCATTAGATTGGAATAATTAAAAAATTTTAATATTAGTAGATCATCAAATCTATTAATTTTTTTTATTTTATTATTTTTTTAAAAATCGATCAACTATCCTCATCCTGAAATCTTATTTATCGCACCATCCTTTCTCTCATCTCTCCCCTCTCCACATCGTCCGCCTCCTTGCTGCTGCCTTGATGTCGCACATCATTTATCTTCTCCTTCTTTGTCTTCAACACATCTCACCATCACCTCCTCCTCCTCTCCTTAGCAGATGGATCAGGAGATAATTTTTGGATTATATGAACATATGATTGTATTTTGATATTTTGCAGCAATTAAAGTATACTCGAAAAATATATTTTTATTGATATTATTTATCAATGATGGTCACATTGGTGTCTTATCTGCTTGAAATGATTTTGTTGTAATTTATACCCGCTCGTTGCTTGCTTATCTAAATTCCTATGTGTTTAGAATTTTAATTATAATGAAAACAAAATGTAAGAAAAAAGTTTAGTTATTCTGATGGAAAAAAGAAATACTCTCATCATGGTCGGAAAAAAGCCATCAAAATCAATGTTTATAAGTGGCTAAGTAGAAAATCAATGATGAAAAAAGCAAAAAAAGAATAAACTTATCCAACTGCTTGGTGATGTTTTCTCGTGCATACCCAATGCTAATATTAGTAATTCATAGAAATATATCTTTTAATCGAGTTTATTATGATATATAAGATAGGTAGGATATGACATTGAATTTATCCTCTTTTTTTTTTTTTTCCAAGTATTTCTATTTGCTAATATGATAACACAAGTATTTCTATTTGCTAATATGATAACATTGTCTTAATATCCTTTTCTAAGAAAAAATATGTATAATAGGGCTTTTTTTTTCGGGGTAAAGTGTACTGGGGATTATATTAGAGTAAAAGAGACGGTCTAAATATGTGTTTACAAACAGAGCCAAATGAAGCATTACGTCATACGAAGGATCTGGATGCAAATGAACTATTGCACGAAAGTGAGAAGGAAACAACAACAAAAGGTATAATTTAGAGAGCCCCAACCAAGTTGATATGCAATTTCTTGAAATCTTTGTGACCATCTGCTTTGAGTTGTTTGCATGAACGCCAGTAAGAGAGGCGAAACAGTAAATTCTCCTAGAGCAAAGACACCAGCTGAGTTCCAAGGGACCTTCAGTAAATTGCTCTGCTGTTGAAGGTATAGAATATGAGGTCTGAAACTTGGGCATAGAGATATTTGTTACATTTTCCTACAGGCAAAAGCTTACAGAAATGGAATGATCATATGGAGAACAATAAACAGGCTGCCAGGATTTGAGATATTGATACAGCACAGCACCATTGAGTGTAAAGAGGAAGCAGGCATCTTGATAGAAAATTTGCTGAACGGGTGACAGTAGAATATGAATGTAGTGCTACAGCAGTCATACTGAGAGATCTGTTTTAAGGTGTAAATACTAGAAGGGCAAAGGAAAAGAAGTTGAGTTAGCAGTATATCAAACAGATCCCACCAAAAGTCGAAGACATGAAGAGGAGGTAGCTTCATAATCATTGAATCTATCCTGAAATGGTTGAGCGAAAAGTATATACTTGATGGCAGTTTGTCTTCATAAAGTAGCTGTACTAATTATGATCATAAGCTTGAAGGAAGGCAGGTTGACTCTTTTCTTTTCATGCATGTGTATAACAATAGAGGAATAATCACAACTGGCCAAACCATGAAAGAGTAAGAACTTCCTAGCCATCATAGTATAGAAATTATAGATTGTTGAGCATAAAAGTCTTCCCTGTAATTGATAAAATATGAAGGTGAAAGTATAGTATAATATCAATATTAACCGCTTAAAGACCCACCGGTTAAGACATCGCTAAACACAGGCACATTGATTTATTAAATCGAGGCTATGCAAGAATGTATTAGTAAATATTTTTTCTTTTTTACTTTCTTTTATAGGAAATAGGGTAAGAAATATGTATCCACAAAAAATCTTTGAAAATTGAAGCAATTTTTTTTTTTTAACATCGGATTAATTAGGACTGAAATCGGATTAGATACGGATTGGATACTAGCATAGCCATATTCATATTTGTTTTGTCTGGCGAATATAAATACGGATATGGATATTATTCGGATAAAAAAATTCATATCCATATTTGTTTTAAACGGATACAGATACAATTTGGATACTGAAAATATGGATATAATTATGGATATAATTTAGATAATTAAATTTTATAACTATAAAATCAAAGATATCACTAAATATATAATAAACCAAGTCAATAATATGTTTATATGATGTATATTTTTTTAAAAAATTTAATAAGTGATATATAAAATTATATAGGATTATATATAGATTCGGATATTCGGATTCGGATGAGATAGTTATTTATCTATATCCATTTTTCTTTGACGGAAATGGATACGAATACAGATATTAGTCGGATCCTGAAATTTTTATTCATATTCGGATTGATCGGATATGAAAATAAATTTGAACGGATAATATCTATATTACTTTCATCCCTATGATTAATGGAAATACCTCTTCATGCAAAGCCTCCCTGAAATGGTCTAAATCAGTTATCCTATGAACCGCAAGGATAAAGTTAGCAATTTGGCCTCAAATTATCGACGGAACCCTCTGTATCGCACTAAAAACGGGGTTGATTCCTTTCGAGAGTAGTTGTTGGGGAAACATTCAGCACTCTTTGTTAATTGGGTTCCTTGTTGGACCATTCTCTATTTTGCCAAACATTCGACACTCTATTTAAGGTTTGAGCAGCTTCATTTTTTGTGTAATAGAAACCTGTAAAAGATCAGCCAAAGGCTTTGAAAAAGATACTGCTTTTTTTTAGTAGCAGAAAAAGATATTGCTTGAAAGAAGGCCTGGTAAAAGATACAACTTCTGGGACTTGGGAGAATTAGTGCTTTACAGGCATGGAAAACGAGAAGCCTAAGGACCAGGTCTTACTGCAAATAACTCATCCATTTAAATGAGAAGATAAAATCTTGTGGAGATTAGGAGCACTTATTTCTAACAGGCATGCACCCAAGGAGAGGATAAGCCTGTTGCATTGGCAAACGAGATTTATATCTTAAAACTATGAAGAGAGAAGCATAGAAGGAAAATAAGACAAATCAGAAGTAAAATAATAAAGTACGTGGAATTAGCCAGTCTGTTGTGTTCAGAGCAAATAAGTAATGAACAAGAACGAGACGACACTATGAGAATCCTCGTCACCTTTCGATTTCCTTTCTGTCATCCTCTAAATGACTAAGGATACATAAAATAATTAATAAATTAAGATTTATGAAGACAATGACACTCTTCTAAGACTCGTTTGGTTCATGAAAATAGGGGGGCAAAGAAGTGTGGTAGATGAAAAAATGGAGAAATATCTCATATGTAGTTGGAGTTCACAAATAAGGGACATGAGAAAATAATTTTTTTATAAAAATAAAAATTTTATATTTTATGAAAAAAAAACTTATGTGGAATATGGTATAGGTCAATTTTCATCATTGTCTAAAGCAAAATTTTGTACTGTATCGGAGCATCCTATTAGTTAGTCGATTTGGACTTAGTTTATTTAGATGAAAGTGAACTTCCTCGAGAAAGACTTTCTGCAATTAGAAAATAAGAATATAACCTTCCGTGATGCTGCATCGCCTTTACATTTTGATTTCACATTGAAGAGGTGCTATGGCGGAGCATATCGACAAATGTCATTATTGTTATGCCAACCATCAGGCCTCTCGGTTTGGTTTAAGCACTGGCTGGGCCATTCATTCTAGATCTTGTCAAAACTATCGTGGCCCAATCATGTATAGACCGATAAATTGGGCTTTAGGCTTAAGGGAAGGAATTGTAAATTTTTTTTTCAAAAATATTATTAAGCGGTGGAATAGGATGAGGATTTTCTCTTTATTAAGGGCACAATAAATATTTTATATATCTTTTTTTATAAAAATAGATATTTAAATAAATATAAACTATTTTATAATATATCATTTTTTTCATAATCAATCAAATATATAAAAAAATCACTTCATAAAAAAAAAAATTCAATAAGAAAAAAATACTCCCTGGATGTTAGCCGTACATAAAACTAATTCTATATCACCTTATTTTATAGCAAAAAAAGATAATGATGAGGGAATATTAAATCATTGTCCCAAATCATCTGACATGATCCGCGTGCATAATTCACATGCCCCTCTTGTTACTGTTGGCGCGATTCCAACTACCACCTAATTTTAACCACCAAGCTCCTTGTTCATCATAGGACTCTTCATAAAAAATTGTGAAACAAAAACCCAAAACACGTTTCTCCACATGAAGCATAACGAGAAGGAGAAAAAGAAAAAAAAAAAAGGAAAGGAAGAAAGGAAGAAACCTTTATATGATATGAAAATTTTTAAGTTATTACAATAGCTGCTTTGCTACTATGGCAAAAGTTACACAAGGAGTAAGTATTGAGCAGATACTTCTATGGATGGTCTGTTCCATTGGTGGCCACTGTTCCATTGGTGGCCTCTGTTCCATTGATTGTCTTGTACCCAAGCTTTTTAATGATCTCATTTGCGATCAACTCATTAGCTCTGTCTGTCGGATGATACTCATCCCAAAAGACATACTTGCTTCTGTCTTTGCATAGAGTTGATAAAGGAGTGCATGTGAGAGTTGGTCGAATCCGTCCCAAGGAGCAACATGGTGCAGCCGAGTTGTTAAAACCTGCCATCATCCAAACAGACCGATCACTGAACCAGAAGGAAGAAGAAGAAGAATAAAGCAGAAGCCAAACAGCATAATCTTTGTCAACAAAAAGCCAATAAGGTGGACTCACCATACTTGGAAGGCTGATCGATGAGCTGCTGGAAAAAATCATATGCATCCCCAAATTTGAAGGTGGCATTAGGAAGGCTGCTTGATAGGTTCTCTATAAGCTGGATTGCTTGTTTGTTGAAGGTCATGGCAAGTTTGTTCGTCGACTGCTGACAACCCCCTGAGGAAGTCATGAAGCGCTGCAATGGAATGCAACCCATAGGTCCTAGACCGAAGAACGTCAGCTGCCGAGCCCCCATGCTATGCAGTAGCTATATATTGAGAGATCCAAAAGGGTAGAGGATGAAACAGAAGTTGCAAATTAGCTAATTGGTGTGATTGAATCACCAGTGTAAGATGTGGTCTAAGAGGTTTCTGTTATCTTACTCTGAGCTGAGCCTCAAGTGTACTTATTAGGTACCTAACGAAGGTTTCTCCGTTGTAGGTCCATGAGTCAGTGTACAAAGGGAGGAGGTAGTTGTTGATGAAGTCATTGCTTCCCATCGCAACCACATAGCGAGCTTCTCTGAAGAATTCGTCGGCGGCCTCATCACCAATCTTCATCCTTATCAACTTTTGGGTTCCTTGGAACAGTTCAATCTGCTTGTAGAGGGAAAACCTCTGTATCTGCATCACATGATGAGATCCCATGGAATCATTGGTATTCCTTCATGGAGATGAAGAGCTAAGTGTTTCCCAAGTTGCATGGGTGAATTCAACTTACAAACAATGAAGAGGTTTCGTTCAGAATTCCACCGCCACCAGATGCATAGTTCACTCCGTTCTCAAGTATCGTATCCTCATCCAGTGAGGGGTCTAGAAATGCTGGTGGCCTTGGGAGACCCATGCTGTCTCCTGGAAAGTAGCTAACATCAGTCGGTATGATGAGAAACAGAGTTTGTGATTGATTACAAGAAGGGATAAAAGAATTACCTACTATGTCAGCAACAGTGCGACCATTGCAGAATCTCCCGTTGGGCATTCCACTGCCAAAGTCGATCCCATACCACGGCAGTGCTGCCCGAGCCAAGCTCTTGGTTAGATAATTGTTGTTCCCGGCATCAGACAAGGAGTCTCCAAAGATGAACTGCACAACTTTGCAGGAACATCTATTGTTTGCAAGACCAAAGACTACCAACCAAGCCATGGCCATGGCTAGTTTCACATTCTTTTGCTCCATTGCAATGGCCTCTAGAGGAACCGAGTTCTGGTTAAAAGGCAAGTTTGATAGGCTTTGGAAGAGACTGGTTCAATTTAAACTCATGCAAGAGAACTACCGCAGTACTATTGGTAGTATGGGAACCTGAGCAGTTGAGACTCTTGGGAGTTTTGAGAGGTGAGAAGCAGGAAAACTTGGTGATATTTTTTGTACTTTACTGGGGATGAGATTTCATGGGAAGGCCATTGTGAGATAATGAGTAGGGGGGTTAGGAAAAGTTGCGCACCAACCACTGGACCTACTCCAACCTACAACCAGTTTCTAACATGAGACATTCCAAAGTCTTGGTTTACCGGCTCGTGAGGAGTTGGCCTAATGGATTTCCTTGATGACCTGCTTGTTCTGATCAAATATTATATACGATTAAATTTTGTGCGCTTGAACTATAAGCTTGAGTCATCACATATATTTAATACAAAGCAAGGAAACATGCAAAGAATTCTAATGTTAACACTTACATTTCTATGAAAAAGATAGGAAGACCCATCCCTACATTTCTTCGTGTCAGCACATTTGAAGTTCTAAATATAATTATACTCTAATTTTTTACATCAAAGTATTGCTCTTTGTATTAGTGATAACTGTTCTTGAAAGAACTAATGATCTTGTTCAAAATCAGCCACAGTTCAATTTAGTAGTAGGATCAGCAACTACTCCCGATCCGTCATACATGGACAAATGCCATGATATGATGAGAGAGGAGGATATCGATCTCCATGATAAGCCCAGAAGTCCCAAGTGCTAAGCAAAGGGGTGAGATGACTGGGACAAGCTCCAATTTATCACAAGACAATTAACTTGAAAGAACAAAAAAAATGGTTGGTGGATAGAACATAGGATTAAATTCCAATTGATTTCTAATGCATGACCTAACCTAGCAATGGACAAAAACTCTTTCTCATAAACATCGTCTAAATTAATTAATCATGTATGTAGCAAAGTGAACTCTAAAATGGAATGATAATTACTTAAAGTTATAACTTACTCTATGGATGCGCAATATTATAAATCAAACTCAAACCAAAATAATGAAGTTCATAATGAACACCATAAAGCTGAACAAAGGAACAGCTAGGGTTGGAGATGGGCTTGGGTGGCCCAAGGCCTGTAGGGCCGAACTGGCATCTGGTTGGGTCTCAGATCAGGTCCAAAAAGGTTCATATTCAGGGTTGCTCAGGTTATACAATCCTGTTGCGGCCAATCGCCTCGTCGCCCGATCGCCGGGAAGCGTGCACCTGCAAAAGGAAGTCCGCACTGACCGGAGGCGGCTCCGGCGGGGACCCTCCGACGGTCAATTCAGAGAGGTGACTGGGCAACAGTGAAATGCAGACAGAGAGCTCTGAGAAAGAGAGAGGGAGGGAGAGAGGAGCGAGCCTGCGTATGTGGGAGAGACGGGCGGATCGACCCCTTGCACTGTTGCCCTCCCCGGTATATATAGTGGAGCTAGGTATGGCGCCGTCATTAATGGCGCGGACAAGTGAGGAACTGTCAACTCACTGTGGACTGTCAGAGCCGCCGTAAAAACGTCATGTCGCCGTGTGGCCGTCCAATCACCAGGGTTGACCCGGCTCTCGGCGGGACCATGTCCCTAGGTAACTGCGCCGCATGTCCGTGTCAGAGCTGACGACGTCTGGCGGCTGTACGGTGGTTGGAGGAGCCGACCGACCCAAAGTCGGTAGCCAGCTGAGTGGCGTCGGGCCCCTCCATTGGTCGGCGAGCATCATGTTGCGAGAGTCGGCCATCAGACTTCCTGGCCGGAGTCGGCCAGTCGGTCGGTCGGAGTCGGCCAGTCGGTCGGTCGGCCAGTCGGAGTCGGCCATCAGACTTTCTGGCCGGAGTCGGCCAGTCGGTCGGTCGGGGTCGGCCGGTCGGCCAGTCAGGGTCGGCCGTCGGGGTCGGCCGTCGGGGTCGGCCAGTCGGAGTCCGCCGTCGGGGTCGGTCGTCGGGGTCGGCCAGTCGTCCGTCGGGGTCGGCCGGTCGGCCAGTCAGGGTCGGCCGTCGGGGTCGGCCAGTCGGTCGGCCAGTCAGGGTCGGCCGTCGGAGTCGGCCAGTCGTCCGTCGGGGTCGGCCAGTCGAAGTCGTCCGGTCGGCCCCTTCGACCGTAAGTCGGTCGGTGGGGATTCCCCAACAGTTGCCCCCCTCCACTCCTGAGCCCGATGTCGTGTTGGCTCGTGTGAACACGTGGGCGATGGCTTCGGACGAAAGGAGTGGTGTTCCGTCTTTTCCTGCCCCGACTCTGGCGATCACATCAACGAACGATCCAATATCGGTCGTCCCGACTGTAGGTCGAGCATGCACGTCGGGTCGGAGGTCGGCCAACCCCGAACGTTGCTCGTTGACACGATCATTCCGCAGAATCTGTTGTCGAGTAGCATCCGACGTATAGGATAACGATGGCAAGTCGAATATCCATTGTCCAGCCCTTGGTCGGACGTATGCGTCGAGATGTATGATAAACGGCGGCAAGCCGAATATCCTTCGACCGGTCGTGACCAGATCGGTATGTCGCGAATGCGACTGCGGTCGTCTTGGCGTTTTGCCCTTCTTAGTCGAAGCTAAGTCGGCAAGTTAGCCAGCCGCATTAGTCGAAGCCCTTTGCCTTCAGAGGCCGAGGCCGTCAGTTTCGGCGATCAATGATCGAGCCGTTGATTCGGCGATCGACGATCGGCCATGTTGGTCGAAGCCTTTTGCCTTCAAAGGCCGAGGCCGTCGGTTTCGGCGATCGATGATCGAGCGGTTGATTCGGCGATCGACGATCGGCCATGTTGGTCGAAGCCTTTTGCCTTCAAAGGTCGAGGCCGTCGGTTTCGGCGATCGATGATCGAGCCGTTGAGTCGGCGATCGACGATCGGCCATGTTGGTCGGAGCCTTTTGCCTTCAAAGGCCGAGGCCGTCAGTTTCGGCGATCGATGATCGAGCGGTTGATTCGGCGATCGACGATCGGCCATGTTGGTCGAAGCCTTTTGCCTTCAAAGGCCGAGGCCGTCGGTTTCAGCGATCGATGATCGAGCCGTTGAGTCGGCGATCGACGATCGGCCATGTTGGTCGAAGCCTTTTGCCTTCAAAGGCCGAGGCTGTCGGTTTCGACGATCGATGATCGAGCCATTGATTCGGCGATCGACGATCGGCCATGTTGGTCGGAGCCTTTTGCCTTCAGAGGCCGAGGCCGTCGGTTTCGGCGATCGATGATCGAGCCGTTGAGTCGGCGATCGACGATCGGCCATGTTGGTCGGAGCCTTTTGCCTTCAAAGGCCGAGGCCGTCGGTTTCAGCGATCGATGATCGAGCCATTGATTCGGCGATCGACGATCGGCCATGTTGGTCGAAGCATTTTGCCTTCAAAGGCCGAGGCCGTCGGTTTCGGCGATCGATGATCGAGCCGTTGAGTCGGCGATCGACGATCGGCCATGTTGGTCGGAGCCTTTTGCCTTCAGAGGCCGAGGCCGTCGTAGATTCTCCGCTCCTTCGATATCTATCAGGATCTGCGCACGAGGAGCGGGGAGAGGG